>NW_027477517.1:0-67764 GCF_051020955.1 Megalopta genalis | reverse complement strand
CATGCGATAAACTTGATTTAGCTTCAAATCAATGCGAAGTAGAAGGATTAGCTTCAAATCCATGCAACACAAATGATTTAGGTTCAGACACTTGGGATATATGTGATATAGCTTCAAATGCAGACGATCAAACGTGTTAGCTTCAAGTCCACGCGAAACAAGTGATTTTGCTTCAGACATTTGCGATATAAGTGATATAGTTTCAAATGCAGAAGTAGCAAACGAGTTATCTTCAAATCCATGCCATGCACTTGATTTAGCTGAAAATCAATGCGATGTAGAAGGTTTACCTTCAAATCCATGCTTAACAAATGATTTAGCTTCAAATACTTGCGATATAAATGATATAGCTTCAAATGCAGAAGAAACAAACGAGTTATCTTCAAATCCATGCCATGCACTTGATTTAGCTGAAAATCAATGCGATGTAGAAGGTTTAGCATGAAATCCATGCGAAACAAATGATTTAGCATCAGATACTTGCGATTTAAGTGATATAGCTTCAAATGCAGAAGAAACAAACGAGTTATCTTCAAATCCATGCCATGCACTTGATTTAGCCTCAAATCAATGCGAAGTAGAAGGATGAGCTTCAAATCCACGCAACACAAATGATTTAGCTTCAAATACTTGCGATATAAATGATATAGATTCAAATGCAGGCCTAACAAACGAGTTAGCTTCTAATCCATGCGAAACTCATGATATAGCTTCAAATCAATGCGATGTAGAAGGTTTACCTTCAAATCCATGCACAACAAATGATTTAGCTTCAGACACTTGGGATATAAGTGATATAGCTTCAAATGCAGGCGAAACAAACGTGTTAGCTTCTAATCCATGCGAAACTTATGATTTAGCTTCAAATCAATGCGATGTAGAAGGTTTAATTTCAAATCCATGCTTAACAAATGATTTAGCTTCAAACACTTGGATATAACTGAAAAAGCTTCAAATGCAGACGATCAAACGAGTTAGTTTCAAAATCCATGCGATAAACTTGATTTAGCTTCAAATCAATGCGAAGTAGAAGGTTTACCTTCAAATCCATGCTTAACAAATGATTTAGCTTCAAATACTTGCGATATAAATGATATAGCTTCAAATGCAGGCGAAACAAACGTGTTAGCTTCTAATCCATGCGAAACTCATGATTTAGCTTCAAATCAATGCGGTGTAGAAGGTTTACCTTCAAATCCATGCACAACAAATGATTTAGCTTCAGACACTTGGGATATAAGTGATATAGCTTCAAATGCAGACGAACAAACGAGTTAGCTTCAAAATCCATGCGATAAACTTGATTTAGCTTCAAATCAATGCGAAGTAGTAGGCTTAGCTTCAAATCCATGCGAAACAAATGATTTAGATTCAAATACTTGCGGTATAAATGATACAGCTTCAAATGCAGACGAAACAAACGAGTTAGCTTCATATCTATGCGAAACACATGATTTAGCTTCAAATCAATGCGATGTAGAAGGTTTACATTCAAATCCATGCTAAACAAATGATTTAGCTTCAAATACTTGCGATATAAATGATATAGCTTCAAATGCAGGCGAAACAAACGTGTTAGCTTCTAATCCATGCGAAACTCATGATTTAGCTTCAAATCAATGCGATGTAGAAGGTTTACCTTCAAATCCATGCTTAAAAAATGATTTAGCTTCAAACACTTGGGTTATAAGTGATATGGCATCAAATGCAGACGATCAAACGAGTTAGCTTCAAAATCCATGCGATAAACTTGATTTAGCTTCAAATCGATGCGAAGTAGAAGGATTAGCTTCAAATCCGTGGAACACAAATGATTTAGCTTCAAATACTTGCGATATAAATGATATAGCTTCAAATGCAGGCGAAACAACCGTGTTAGCTTCTAATCCATGCGAAACTCATGATTTAGCTTCAAATCAATGCGGTGTAGAAGGTTTACCTTCAAATCCATGCTTAACAAATGATTTAGCTTCAAATACTTGCGATATAAATGATATAGCTTCAAATGCAGGCGAAACAAACGTGTTAGCTTCTAATCCATGCGAAACTCATGATTTAGCTTCAAATCAATGCTATGTAGAAGGTTTAGCTTGAAATCCATGCGAAACAAATGATTTAGCATCAGATACTTGCGATTTAAGTGATATAGCTTCAAATGCAGGCGAAACAAACGAGTTAGCATCTAATCCATGCGAAACTCATGATTTAGCTTCAAATCAATGCGATGTAGAAGGTTTACCTTCAAATCCATGCTTAACAAATAATTTAGCTTCAAACACTTGGGATATAAGTGATATAGCTTGAAATGCAGACGATCAAACGAGTTAGCTTCAAGTCCACGCGAAACAAGTGATTTAGCTTCAGACACTTGCGATATAAGTGATATGGCTTCAAATGCAGAAGAAACAAACGAGTTAGCTTCTAATCCATGCGAAACTCATGATTTAGCTTCAGATAAATGCGATGTAGAAGGTTTACCTTCAAATCCATGCTTAACAAATAATTTAGCTTCAGACACTTGGGATATATGTGATATAGCTTCAAATGCAGACGATCAAACGAGTTAGCTTCAAGTCCACGCGAAACAAGTGACTTAGCTTCAGACATTTGCGATATAAGTGATATAGTTTCAAATGCAGGAGAAACAAACGAGTTATCTTCAAATCCATGCCATGCACTTGATTTAGCTGAAAATCAATGCGATGTAGAAGGTTTACCTTCAAATCCATGCTTAACAAATGATTTAGCTTCAAATACTTGTGATATAAATGATATAGCTTCAAATGCAGAAGAAACAAACGAGTTATCTTCAAATCCATGCCATGCACTTGATTTAGCTGAAAATCAATGCGATGTAGAAGGTTTAGCTTGAAATCCATGCGAAACAAATGATTTAGCATCAGATACTTGCGATATAAATGATATAGCTTCAAATGCAGGCGAAACAAACGTGTTAGCTTCTAATCCATGCGAAACTCATGATTTAGCTTCAAATCAATGCGATGTAGAAGGTTTACCTTCAAATCCATGCTTAAAAAATGATTTAGCTTCAAACACTTGGGTTATAAGTGATATGGCTTCAAATGCAGACGATCAAACGAGTTAGCTTCAAAATCCATGCGATAAACTTGATTTAGCTTCAAATCGATGCGAAGTAGAAGGATTAGCTTCAAATCCGTGGAACACAAATGATTTAGCTTCAAATACTTGCGATATAAATGATATAGCTTCAAATGCAGGCGAAACAACCGTGTTAGCTTCTAATCCATGCGAAACTCATGATTTAGCTTCAAATCAATGCGGTGTAGAAGGTTTACCTTCAAATCCATGCTTAACAAATGATTTAGCTTCAAATACTTGCGATATAAATGATATAGCTTCAAATGCAGGCGAAACAAACGTGTTAGCTTCTAATCCATGCGAAACTCATGATTAGCTTCAAATCAATGCTATGTAGAAGGTTTAGCTTGAAATCCATGCGAAACAAATGATTTAGCTTCAGATACTTGCGATTTAAGTGATATAGCTTCAAATGCAGGCGAAACAAACGAGTTAGCATCTAATCCATGCGAAACTCATGATTTAGCTTCAAATCAATGCGATGTAGAAGGTTTACCTTCAAATCCATGCTTAACGAATAATTTAGCTTCAAACACTTGGGATATAAGTGATATAGCTTGAAATGGAGACGATCAAACGAGTTAGCTTCAAGTCCACGCGAAACAAGTGATTTAGCTTCAGACACTTGCGATATAAGTGATATAGCTTCAAATGCAGACGATCAACCGAGTTAGCTTCAAAATCCATGCGATAAACTTGATTTAGCTTCAAATCAATGCGATGTAGAAGGTTTACCTTCAAATCCATGCACAACAAATGATTTAGCTTCAGACACTTGGGATATAAGTGATGTAGCTTCAAATGCAGACGATCAAACGAGTTAGCTTCAAGTCCACGCGAAACAAGTGATTTAGCTTCAGACACTTGCGATATAAGTGATATAGTTTCAAATGCAGAAGAAACAAACGAGTTATCTTCAAATCCATGCCATGCACTTGATTTAGCTGAAAATCAATGCGATGTAGAAGGTTTACCTTCAAATCCATGCTTAACAAATGATTTAGCTTCAAATACTTGCGATATAAATGATATAGCTTCAAATGCAGAAGAAACAAACGAGTTATCTTCAAATCCATGCCATGCACTTGATTTAGCTGAAAATCAATGCGATGTAGAAGGTTTAGCTTGAAATCCATGCGAAACAAATGATTTAGCATCAGATACTTGCGATTTAAGTGATATAGCTTCAAATGCAGAAGAAACAAACGAGTTATATTCTAATCCATGCGAAACTCATGATTTAGCTTCAAATCCATGCGATGTAGAAGGTTTACCTTCAAATCCATGCACAACAAATGATTTAGCTTCAGACACTTGGGATATAAGTGATATAGCTTCAAATGCAGACGATCAAACGAGTTAGCTTCAAAATCCATGCGATAAACTTGATTTAGCTTCAAATCAATGCGATGTAGAAGGTTTAGCTTGAAATCCATGCGAAACAAATGATTTAGCATCAGATACTTGCGATTTAAGTGATATAGCTTCAAATGCAGAAGAAACAAACGAGTTATCTTCTAATCCATGCGAAACTCATGATTTAGCTTCAAATCCATGCGATGTAGAAGGTTTACCTTCAAATCCATGCACAACAAATGATTTAGCTTCAGACACTTGGGATATAAGTGATATAGCTTCAAATGCAGACGATCAAACGAGTTAGCTTCAAAATCCATGCGATAAACTTGATTTAGCTTCAAATCAATGCGATGTAGAAGGTTTACCTTCAAATCCATGCTTAACAAATGATTTAGCTTCAAATCCTTGCGATATAAATGATATAGCTTCAAATGCAGAAGAAACAAACGAGTTATCTTCAAATCCATGCCATGCACTTGATTTAGCTGAAAATCAATGCGATGTAGATGGTTTAGCTTGAAATCCATGCGAAACAAATGATTTATCATCAGATACTTGCGATTTAAGTGATATAGCTTCAAATGCAGAAGAAACAAACGAGTTATCTTCTAATCCATGCGAAACTCATGATTTAGCTTCAAATCAATGCGATGTAGAAGGTTTACCTTCAAATCCATGCACAACAAATGATTTAGCTTCAGACACTTGGGATATAAGTGATATAGCTTCAAATGCAGACGATCAAACGAGTTAGCTTCAAGTCCATGCGAAACAAGTGATTTAGCTTCAGACACTTGCGATATAAGTGATATAGCTTCAAATGCAGAAGAAACAAACGTGTTATCTTCTAATCCATGCGAAACTCATGATTTAGCTTCAAATCAATGAGATGTAGAAAGTTTACCTTCAAATCCATGCTTAACAAATATTTTAGCATCAAACACTTGGGATATAAGTGATATAGCTTCAATGCAGACGATCAAACGAGTTAGCTTCATAATCCACGCGATAAATTTGATTTAGCTTCAAATCAATGCGAAGTAGAAGGCTTAGCTTCAAATCCATACGAAACAAATGATTTAGGTTCAGATACTTGCGGTATAAATGATACAGCTTCAAATGCAGACGAAACAAACCAGTTAGCTTCATATCTATGCGAAACACATGATTTAGCTTCAAATCAATGCGATGTAGAAGGTTTACCTTCAAATCCATGCTTAATAAATGATTTAGCTTCAAATACTGGGGATATAAGTGATATAGCTTCAAATGCAGACGATCAAACGAATTAGCCTCAAAATCCATGCGATAAACTTGATTTAGCTTCAAATCAATGCGAAGTAGAAGGATGAGCTTCAAATCCATGCAACACAAATGATTTAGCTTCAAATAATTGCGATATAAATGATATAGCTTCAAATGTAGGCGAAACAAAGGAGTTAGCTTCTAATCCATGCGAAACTCATGATTTAGCTTCAAATCAATGCGATGTAGAAGGTTTACCTTCAAATCCATGCTTAACAAATAATTTAGCTTCAAACACTTGGGATATAAGTGATATAGCTTGAAATGCAGACGATCAAACGAGTTAGCTTCAAGTCCACGCGAAACAAGTGATTTAGCTTCAGACACTTGCGATATAAGTGATATAGCTTCAAATGCAGACGATCAACCGAGTTAGCTTCAAAATCCATGCGATAAACTTGATTTAGCTTCAAATCAATGCGATGTAGAAGGTTTACCTTCAAATCCATGCTTAATAAATGATTTAGCTTCAAATACTTGCGATATAAATGATATAGCTTCAAATGCAGGCGAAACAAACGTGTTAGCTTCTAATCCATGCGAAACTCACGATTTAGCTTCAAATAAATGCGATGTAGAAGGTTTACCTTCAAATCCATGCTTAACAAATAATTTAGCTTCAAACACTTGGGATATAAGTGATATAGTTTCAAATGCAGACGATCAAACGAGTTAGCTTCAAAATCCATGTGATAAACTTGATTTAGATTCAAATCAATGCGAAGTAGAAGGATTAGCTTCAAATCCATGCAACACAAGTGATTTAGCTTCAGACACTTGGGATATAAGTGATATAGCTTCAAATGCAGACGATCAAATGAGTTAGCTTCAAGACCACGCGAAACAAGTGATTTAGCTTCAGACACTTGCGATATAAGTGATATAGCTTCAAATGCAGAAGAAACAAACGAGTTATCTTCAAATCCATGCCAAGCACTTGATTTAGCTGATAATCAATGCGATGTAGAAGGTTTAGCTTCAAATCCATGCGAAACAAATGATTTAGGTTCAGATACTTGCGGTATAAATGATGCAGATTCAAATGCAGACGAAACAAACGAGTTAGCTTCACATCTATGCGAAACACATGATTTAGCTTCAAATCAATGCGATGTAGAAGGTTTACCTTCAAATCCATGCTTAAAAAATGATTTAGCTTCAAACACTTGGGATATAAGTGATATGGCTTCAAATGCAGACGATCAAACGAGTTAGCTTCAAAATCCATGCGATAAACTTGATTTAACTTCAAATCAATGCGATGTAGAAGGTTTACCTTCAAATCCATGCTTAACAAATGATTTAGCTTCAAACACTTGGGATATACGTGATATAGCTTCAGATGCAGACGATCAAACGAGTTAGCTTCAAAATCCATGCGATAAACTTGATTTAGCTTCAAATCAAAGCGAAGTAGAAGGATTAGCTTAAAATCCATGCAACACAAATGATTTAGCTTCAAATACTTGCGATATAAATGATATAGCTTCAAATGCAGGCGAAACAAACGAGTTATCTTCTAATCCATGCGAAACTCATGATTTAGCTTCAAATCAATGCGATGTAGAAGGTTTACCTTCTAATCCATGCACAACAAATGATTTAGCTTCAGACACTTGGGATATAAGTGATATAGCTTCAAATGCAGACGATCAAACGAGTTAGCTTCAAGTCCATGCGAAACAAGTGATTTAGCTTCAGACACTTGCGATATAAGTGATATAGCTTCAAATGCAAAAGAAACAAACGAGTTATCTTCTAATCCATGCGAAACTCATGATTTAGCTTCAAATCAATGCGATGTAGAAAGTTTACCTTCAAATCCATGCTTAACAAATAATTTAGCATCAAACACTTGGGATATAAGTGATATAGCTTCAATGCAGAGGATCAAACGAGTTAGCTTCATAATCCACGCGATAAATTTGATGTAGCTTCAAATCAATGCGAAGTAGAAGGATGAGCTTCAAATCCATGCAACACAAATGATTTAGCTTCAAATACTAGCGATATAAATGATATAGCTTCAAATGCAGGCAAAACAAACGTGTTAGCTTCTGATCCATGCGAAACTCATGATTTAGCTTCAAATCAATGCGATGTAGAAGGTTTACCTTCAAATCCATGCTTAACAAATGATTTAGCTCCAAATACTTGGGATATAAATGATAAAGCTTCAAATGCAGAAGAAACAAACGGGTTATCTTCAAATCCATGCCATGCGCTTGATTTAGCTGAAAATCAATGCGATGTAGAAGGTTTAGCCTCAAATCCATGCGAAACAAATGATTTAGCATCAGATACTTGCGATATAAGTGATATAGCTTCAAATGCAGGCGAAACAAACGAGTTAGCTTCTAATCCATGCGAAACTCATGATTTAGCTTCAAATCAATGTGATGTAGAAGGTTTACCTTCAAATTCATGCTTAACAAATAATTTAGCTTCAAACACTTGGGATATAAGTGATATAGCTTCAAATGCATAGATCAAACGTGTTAGCTTCAAAATCCATGCGATAAACTTGATTTAGCTTCAAATCAATGCGAAGTAGAAGGCTTAGCTTCAAATCCATGCGAAACAAATGATTTAGGTTCAGATACTTGCGGTATAAATGATACAGCTTCAAATGCAGACGAAACAAACGAGTTAGCTTCATATCTATGCGAAACACATGATTTAGCTTCAAATCAATGCGATGTAGAAGGTTTTCCTTCAAATCCATGCTTAACAAATGATTTAGCTTCAAACACTTGGGATATAAGTGATATAGTTTCAAATGCAGACGATCAAACGAGTTAGCTTCAAAATCCATGTGATAAACTTGATTTAGATTCAAATCAATGCGAAGTAGAAGGATTAGCTTCAAATCCATGCAACACAAGTGATTTAGCTTCAGACACTTGGGATATAAGTGATATAGCTTCAAATGCAGACGATCAAATGAGTTAGCTTCAAGTCCACGCGAAACAAGTGATTTAGCTTCAGACACTTGCGATATAAGTGATATAGCTTCAAATGCAGAAGAAACAAACGAGTTATCTTCAAATCCATGCCAAGCACTTGATTTAGCTGATAATCAATGCGATGTAGAAGGTTTAGCTTCAAATCCATGCGAAACAAATGATTTAGGTTCAGATACTTGCGGTATAAATGATGCAGATTCAAATGCAGACGAAACAAACGAGTTAGCTTCACATCTATGCGAAACACATGATTTAGCTTCAAATCAATGCGATGTAGAAGGTTTACCTTCAAATCCATGCTTAAAAAATGATTTAGCTTCAAACACTTGGGATATAAGTGATATGGCTTCAAATGCAGACGATCAAACGAGTTAGCTTCAAAATCCATGCGATAAACTTGATTTAATTTCAAATCAATGCGATGTAGAAGGTTTAACTTCAAATCCATGCTTAACAAATGATTTAGCTTCAAATACTTGCGATATAAATGATATAGCTTCAAATGCAGGCGAAACAAACGTGTTAGCTTGTAATCCATGCGAAACTCATGATTTAGCTTCAAATCAATGCGATGTAGAAGGTTTACCTTCAAATCCATGCTTAACAAATGATTTAGCTTCAAACACTTGGGATATACGTGATATAGCTTCAGATGCAGACGATCAAACGAGTTAGCTTCAAAATCCATGCGATAAACTTGATTTAGCTTCAAATCAAAGCGAAGTAGAAGGATTAGCTTAAAATCCATGCAACACAAATGATTTAGCTTCAAATACTTGCGATATAAATGATATAGCTTCAAATGCAGGCGAAACAAACGAGTTATCTTCTAATCCATGCGAAACTCATGATTTAGCTTCAAATCAATGCGATGTAGAAGGTTTACCTTCAAATCCATGCACAACAAATGATTTAGCTTCAGACACTTGGGATATAAGTGATATAGCTTCAAATGCAGACGATCAAACGAGTTAGCTTCAAGTCCATGCGAAACAAGTGATTTAGCTTCAGACACTTGCGATATAAGTGATATAGCTTCAAATGCAAAAGAAACAAACGAGTTATCTTCTAATCCATGCGAAACTCATGATTTAGCTTCAAATCAATGCGATGTAGAAAGTTTACCTTCAAATCCATGCTTAACAAATAATTTAGCATCAAACACTTGGGATATAAGTGATATAGCTTCAATGCAGAGGATCAAACGAGTTAGCTTCATAATCCACGCGATAAATTTGATGTAGCTTCAAATCAATGCGAAGTAGAAGGATGAGCTTCAAATCCATGCAACACAAATGATTTAGCTTCAAATACTAGCGATATAAATGATATAGCTTCAAATGCAGGCAAAACAAACGTGTTAGCTTCTGATCCATGCGAAACTCATGATTTAGCTTCAAATCAATGCGATGTAGAAGGTTTACCTTCAAATCCATGCTTAACAAATGATTTAGCTCCAAATACTTGGGATATAAATGATAAAGCTTCAAATGCAGAAGAAACAAACGGGTTATCTTCAAATCCATGCCATGCACTTGATTTAGCTGAAAATCAATGCGATGTAGAAGGTTTAGCCTCAAATCCATGCGAAACAAATGATTTAGCATCAGATACTTGCGATATAAGTGATATAGCTTCAAATGCAAGCGAAACAAACGAGTTAGCTTCTAATCCATGCGAAACTCATGATTTAGCTTCAAATCAATGTGATGTAGAAGGTTTACCTTCAAATTCATGCTTAACAAATAATTTAGCTTCAAACACTTGGGATATAAGTGATATAGCTTCAAATGCATAGATCAAACGTGTTAGCTTCAAAATCCATGCGATAAACTTGATTTAGCTTCAAATCAATGCGAAGTAGAAGGCTTAGCTTCAAATCCATGCGAAACAAATGATTTAGGTTCAGATACTTGCGGTATAAATGATACAGCTTCAAATGCAGACGAAACAAACGAGTTAGCTTCATATCTATGCGAAACACATGATTTAGCTTCAAATCAATGCGATGTAGAAGGTTTTCCTTCAAATCCATGCTTAACAAATGATTTAGCTTCAAACACTTGGGATATACGTGATATAGCTTCAAATGAAGACGATCAAACGAGTTAGCTTCAAAATCCATGCGATAAACTTGATTTAGCTTCAAATCAATGCGAAGTAGAAGGATTAGCTTCAAATCCATGCAACACAAATGATTTAGGTTCAGACACTTGGGATATATGTGATATAGCTTCAAATGCAGACGATCAAACGTGTTAGCTTCAAGTCCACGCGAAACAAGTGATTTTGCTTCAGACATTTGCAATATAAGTGATATAGTTTCAAATGCAGAAGTAGCAAACGAGTTATCTTCAAATCCATGCCATGCACTTGATTTAGCTGATAATCAATGCGATGTAGAAGGTTTAGCTTCAAATCCATGCGAAACAAATGATTTAGGTTCAGATACTTGCGGTATAAATGATGCAGATTCAAATGCAGACGAAACAAACGAGTTAGCTTCACATCTATGCGAAACACATGATTTAGCTTCAAATCAATGCGATGTAGAAGGTTTACCTTCAAATCCATGCTTAAAAAATGATTTAGCTTCAAACACTTGGGATATAAGTGATATGGCTTCAAATGCAGACGATCAAACGAGTTAGCTTCAAAATCCATGCGATAAACTTGATTTAACTTCAAATCAATGCGATGTAGAAGGTTTACCTTCAAATCCATGCTTAACAAATGATTTAGCTTCAAACACTTGGGATATACGTGATATAGCTTCAGATGCAGACGATCAAACGAGTTAGCTTCAAAATCCATGCGATAAACTTGATTTAGCTTCAAATCAAAGCGAAGTAGAAGGATTAGCTTAAAATCCATGCAACACAAATGATTTAGCTTCAAATACTTGCGATATAAATGATATAGCTTCAAATGCAGGCGAAACAAACGAGTTATCTTCTAATCCATGCGAAACTCATGATTTAGCTTCAAATCAATGCGATGTAGAAGGTTTACCTTCTAATCCATGCACAACAAATGATTTAGCTTCAGACACTTGGGATATAAGTGATATAGCTTCAAATGCAGACGATCAAACGAGTTAGCTTCAAGTCCATGCGAAACAAGTGATTTAGCTTCAGACACTTGCGATATAAGTGATATAGCTTCAAATGCAAAAGAAACAAACGAGTTATCTTCTAATCCATGCGAAACTCATGATTTAGCTTCAAATCAATGCGATGTAGAAAGTTTACCTTCAAATCCATGCTTAACAAATAATTTAGCATCAAACACTTGGGATATAAGTGATATAGCTTCAATGCAGAGGATCAAACGAGTTAGCTTCATAATCCACGCGATAAATTTGATGTAGCTTCAAATCAATGCGAAGTAGAAGGATGAGCTTCAAATCCATGCAACACAAATGATTTAGCTTCAAATACTAGCGATATAAATGATATAGCTTCAAATGCAGGCAAAACAAACGTGTTAGCTTCTGATCCATGCGAAACTCATGATTTAGCTTCAAATCAATGCGATGTAGAAGGTTTACCTTCAAATCCATGCTTAACAAATGATTTAGCTCCAAATACTTGGGATATAAATGATAAAGCTTCAAATGCAGAAGAAACAAACGGGTTATCTTCAAATCCATGCCATGCACTTGATTTAGCTGAAAATCAATGCGATGTAGAAGGTTTAGCCTCAAATCCATGCGAAACAAATGATTTAGCATCAGATACTTGCGATATAAGTGATATAGCTTCAAATGCAGGCGAAACAAACGAGTTAGCTTCTAATCCATGCGAAACTCATGATTTAGCTTCAAATCAATGTGATGTAGAAGGTTTACCTTCAAATTCATGCTTAACAAATAATTTAGCTTCAAACACTTGGGATATAAGTGATATAGCTTCAAATGCATAGATCAAACGTGTTAGCTTCAAAATCCATGCGATAAACTTGATTTAGCTTCAAATCAATGCGAAGTAGAAGGCTTAGCTTCAAATCCATGCGAAACAAATGATTTAGGTTCAGATACTTGCGGTATAAATGATACAGCTTCAAATGCAGACGAAACAAACGAGTTAGCTTCATATCTATGCGAAACACATGATTTAGCTTCAAATCAATGCGATGTAGAAGGTTTTCCTTCAAATCCATGCTTAACAAATGATTTAGCTTCAAACACTTGGGATATAAGTGATATAGTTTCAAATGCAGACGATCAAACGAGTTAGCTTCAAAATCCATGTGATAAACTTGATTTAGATTCAAATCAATGCGAAGTAGAAGGATTAGCTTCAAATCCATGCAACACAAGTGATTTAGCTTCAGACACTTGGGATATAAGTGATATAGCTTCAAATGCAGACGATCAAATGAGTTAGCTTCAAGTCCACGCGAAACAAGTGATTTAGCTTCAGACACTTGCGATATAAGTGATATAGCTTCAAATGCAGAAGAAACAAACGAGTTATCTTCAAATCCATGCCAAGCACTTGATTTAGCTGATAATCAATGCGATGTAGAAGGTTTAGCTTCAAATCCATGCGAAACAAATGATTTAGGTTCAGATACTTGCGGTATAAATGATGCAGATTCAAATGCAGACGAAACAAACGAGTTAGCTTCACATCTATGCGAAACACATGATTTAGCTTCAAATCAATGCGATGTAGAAGGTTTACCTTCAAATCCATGCTTAAAAAATGATTTAGCTTCAAACACTTGGGATATAAGTGATATGGCTTCAAATGCAGACGATCAAACGAGTTAGCTTCAAAATCCATGCGATAAACTTGATTTAACTTCAAATCAATGCGATGTAGAAGGTTTAACTTCAAATCCATGCTTAACAAATGATTTAGCTTCAAATACTTGCGATATAAATGATATAGCTTCAAATGCAGGCGAAACAAACGTGTTAGCTTGTAATCCATGCGAAACTCATGATTTAGCTTCAAATCAATGCGATGTAGAAGGTTTACCTTCAAATCCATGCTTAACAAATGATTTAGCTTCAAACACTTGGGATATACGTGATATAGCTTCAGATGCAGACGATCAAACGAGTTAGCTTCAAAATCCATGCGATAAACTTGATTTAGCTTCAAATCAAAGCGAAGTAGAAGGATTAGCTTAAAATCCATGCAACACAAATGATTTAGCTTCAAATACTTGCGATATAAATGATATAGCTTCATATGCAGGCGAAACAAACGAGTTATCTTCTAATCCATGCGAAACTCATGATTTAGCTTCAAATCAATGCGATGTAGAAGGTTTACCTTCAAATCCATGCACAACAAATGATTTAGCTTCAGACACTTGGGATATAAGTGATATAGCTTCAAATGCAGACGATCAAACGAGTTAGCTTCAAGTCCATGCGAAACAAGTGATTTAGCTTCAGACACTTGCGATATAAGTGATATAGCTTCAAATGCAAAAGAAACAAACGAGTTATCTTCTAATCCATGCGAAACTCATGATTTAGCTTCAAATCAATGCGATGTAGAAAGTTTACCTTCAAATCCATGCTTAACAAATAATTTAGCATCAAACACTTGGGATATAAGTGATATAGCTTCAATGCAGAGGATCAAACGAGTTAGCTTCATAATCCACGCGATAAATTTGATGTAGCTTCAAATCAATGCGAAGTAGAAGGATGAGCTTCAAATCCATGCAACACAAATGATTTAGCTTCAAATACTAGCGATATAAATGATATAGCTTCAAATGCAGGCAAAACAAACGTGTTAGCTTCTGATCCATGCGAAACTCATGATTTAGCTTCAAATCAATGCGATGTAGAAGGTTTACCTTCAAATCCATGCTTAACAAATGATTTAGCTCCAAATACTTGGGATATAAATGATAAAGCTTCAAATGCAGAAGAAACAAACGGGTTATCTTCAAATCCATGCCATGCACTTGATTTAGCTGAAAATCAATGCGATGTAGAAGGTTTAGCCTCAAATCCATGCGAAACAAATGATTTAGCATCAGATACTTGCGATATAAGTGATATAGCTTCAAATGCAGGCGAAACAAACGAGTTAGCTTCTAATCCATGCGAAACTCATGATTTAGCTTCAAATCAATGTGATGTAGAAGGTTTACCTTCAAATTCATGCTTAACAAATAATTTAGCTTCAAACACTTGGGATATAAGTGATATAGCTTCAAATGCATAGATCAAACGTGTTAGCTTCAAAATCCATGCGATAAACTTGATTTAGCTTCAAATCAATGCGAAGTAGAAGGCTTAGCTTCAAATCCATGCGAAACAAATGATTTAGGTTCAGATACTTGCGGTATAAATGATACAGCTTCAAATGCAGACGAAACAAACGAGTTAGCTTCATATCTATGCGAAACACATGATTTAGCTTCAAATCAATGCGATGTAGAAGGTTTTCCTTCAAATCCATGCTTAACAAATGATTTAGCTTCAAACACTTGGGATATACGTGATATAGCTTCAAATGCAGACGATCAAACGAGTTAGCTTCAAAATCCATGCGATAAACTTGATTTAGCTTCAAATCAATGCGAAGTAGAAGGATTAGCTTCAAATCCATGCAACACAAATGATTTAGGTTCAGACACTTGGGATATATGTGATATAGCTTCAAATGCAGACGATCAAACGTGTTAGCTTCAAGTCCACGCGAAACAAGTGATTTTGCTTCAGACATTTGCAATATAAGTGATATAGTTTCAAATGCAGAAGTAGCAAACGAGTTATCTTCAAATCCATGCCATGCACTTGATTTAGCTGAAAATCAATGCGATGTAGAAGGTTTAGCTTCAAATCCATGCGAAACAAATGACTTAGGTTCAGATACTTGCGGTATAAATGATGCAGATTCAAATGCAGACGAAACAAACGAGTTAGCTTCACATCTATGCGAAACACATGATTTAGCTTCAAATCAATGCGATGTAGAAGGTTTACCTTCAAATCCATGCTTAAAAAATGACTTAGCTTCGAACACTTGGGATATAAGTGATATGGCTTCAAATGCAGACGATCAAACGAGTTAGCTTCAAAATCCATGCGATAAACTTGATTTAGCTTCAAATCAATGCGATGTAGAAGGTTTAACTTCAAATCCATGCTTAACAAATGATTTAGCTTCAAATACTTGCGATATAAATGATATAGCTTCAAATGCAGGCGAAACAAACGTGTTAGCTTGTAATCCATGCGAAACTCATGATTTAGCTTCAAATCAATGCGATATAGAAGGTTTACCTTCAAATCCATGCACAACAAATAATTTAGCTTCAGACACTTGGGATATAAGTGATATAGCTTCAAATGCAGACGATCAAACGAGTTAGCTTCAAGTCCATGCGAAACAAGTGATTTAGCTTCAGACACTTGCGATATAAGTGATATAGCTTCAAATGCAAAAGAAACAAACGAGTTATCTTCTAATCCATGCGAAACTCATGATTTAGCTTCAAATCAATGCGATGTAGAAGGTTTACCTTCAAATCCATGCTTAACAAATGATTTAGCTCCAAATACTTGGGATATAAATGATAAAGCTTCAAATGCAGAAGAAACAAACGGGTTATCTTCAAATCCATGCCATGCACTTGATTTAGCTGAAAATCAATGCGATGTAGAAGGTTTAGCTTCAAATCCATGCGAAACAAATGATTTAGCATCAGATACTTGCGATATAAGTGATATAGCTTCAAATGCAGGCGAAACAAACGAGTTAGCTTCTAATCCATGCGAAACTCATGATTTAGCTTCAAATCAATGTGATGTAGAAGGTTTACCTTCAAATTCATGCTTAACAAATAATTTAGCTTCAAACACTTGGGATATAAGTGATATAGCTTCAAATGCATAGATCAAATGTGTTAGCTTCAAAATCCATGCGATAAACTTGATTTAGCTTCAAATCAATGCGAAGTAGAAGGCTTAACTTCAAATCCATGCGAAACAAATGATTTAGGTTCAGATACTTGCGGTATAAATGATACAGCTTCAAATGCAGACGAAACAAACGAGTTAGCTTCATATCTATGCGAAACACATGATTTAGCTTCAAATCAATGCGATGTAGAAGGTTTTCCTTCAAATCCATGCTTAACAAATGATTTAGCTTCAAACACTTGGGATATACGTGATATAGCTTCAAATGCAGACGATCAAACGAGTTAGCTTCAAAATCCATGCGATAAACTTGATTTAGCTTCAAATCAATGCGAAGTAGAAGGATTAGCTTAAAATCCATGCAACACAAATGATTTAGCTTCAAATACTTGCGATATAAATGATATAGCTTCAAATGCAGGCGAAACAAACGTGTTAGCTTCTAATCCATGCGAAACTCATGATTTAGCTTCAAATAAATGCGATGTAGAAGGTTTACCTTCAAATCCATGCTTAACAAATAATTTAGCTTCAAACACTTGGGATATAAGTGATATAGCTTCAAATGCAGACGATCAAACGAATTAGCTTCAAAATCCATGCGATAAACTTGATTTAGCTTCAAATCAATGCGAAGTAGAAGGATTAGCTTCAAATCCATGCAACACAAATGATTTAGCTTCAGACACTTGGGATGTAAGTGATATAGCTTAAAATGCAGACGATCAAACGAGTTAGCTTCAAGTCCACGCGAAAAAAGTGGTTTAGCTTCAGACATTTGCGATATAAGTGATATAGCTTCAAATGCAGAAGACACAAACGAGTTATCTTCAAATCCATGCCATGCACTTGATTTAGCTGAAAATCAATGCGATGTAGAAGGTTTAGCTTCAAATCCATGCGAAACAAATGATTTAGTTTCAGATACTTGCGGTATAAATGATACAGATTCAAATGCAGACGAAACAAACGAGTTAGCTTCATATCTATGCGAAACACATGATTTAGCTTCAAATCAATGCGATGTAGAAGGTTTACCTTCAAATCCATGCTTAACAAATGATTTAGCTGCAAATTCTTGCGATATAAATGATATAGCTTCAAATGCAGACGAAACAAACGTGTTAGCTTCTAATCCATGCGAAACTCATGATTTAGCTTCAAATCAATGCGATGTAGAAGGTTTACCTTCAAATCCATGCTTAACAAATGATTTAGCTTCAAACACTTGGGATATACGTGATATAGCTTCAAATGCAGACGATCAAACGAGTTAGCTTCAAAATCCATGCGATAAACTTCATTTAGCTTCAAATCAATGCGAAGTAGAAGGATTAGCTTAAAATCCACGCAACACAAATGATTTAGCTTCAAATACTTGCGATGTAAATGATATAGTTTCAAATGCAGGCGAAACAAACGTGTTAGCTTCTTATCCATGCGAAACTCATGATTTAGCTTCAAATCAATGCGATGTAGAAGGTTTACCTTCAAATCCATGCTTAACAAATAATTTAGCTTCAAACACTTGGGATATACGTGATATAGCTTCAAATGCAGACGATCAAACGAGTTAGCTTCAAAATCCATGCGATAAACTTGATTTAGCTTCAAATCAATGCGAAGTAGAAGGATTAGCTTCAAATCCATGCAACACAAATGATTTAGCTTCAGACACTTGGGATATAAGTGATATAGCTTCAAATGCAGACGATCAAACGAGTTAGCTTCTAATCCATGCGAAACTCATGATTTAGCTTCAAATCAATGCGATGTAGAAGGTTTACCTTCAAATCCATGCTTAACAAATGATTTAGCTTCAAACACTTGGGATATACGTGATATAGCTTCAAATGCAGACGATCAAACGAGTTAGCTTCAAAATCCATGCGTTAAACTTGATTTAGCTTCAAATCAATGCGAAGTAGAAGGATTAGCTTAAAATCCATGCAACACAAATGATTTAGCTTCAAATACTTGCGATATAAATGATATAGCTTCAAATGCAGGCGAAACAAACGTGTTAGCTTCTTATCCATGCGAAACTCATGATTTAGCTTCAAATCAATGCGATGTAGAAGGTTTACCTTCAAATCCATGCTTAACAAATAATTTAGCTTCAAACACTTGGGATATAAGTGATATAGCTTCAAATGCAGAAGACACAAACGAGTTATCTTCAAATCCATGCCATGCACTTGATTCAGCTGAAAATCAATGCGATGTAGAAGGTTTAGCCTCAAATCCATGCGAAACAAATGATTTAGTTTCAGATACTTGCGGTATAAATGATACAGATGCAAATGCAGACGAAACAAACGAGTTAGCTTCATATCTATGCGAAACACATGATTTAGCTTCAAATCAATGCGATGTAGAAGGTTTACCCTCAAATCCATGCTTAAAAAATGATTTAGCTTCAAACACTTGGGATATAAGTGATATGGCTTCAAATACAGACGATCAAACGAGTTAGCTTCAAAATCCATGCGATAAAATTGATTTAGCTTCAAATCAATGCGATGTAGAATGTTTACCTTCAAATCCATGCTTAACAAATGATTTAGCTTCAAATACTTGCGATATAAATGATATAGCTTCAAATGCAGGCGAAACAAACGTGTTAGCTTGTAATCCATGCGAAACTCATGATTTAGCTTCAAATCAATGCGATGTAGAAGGTTTACCTTCAAATCCATGCTTAACAAATGATTTAGCTTCAAACACTTGGGATATACGTGATATAGCTTCAAATGAAGCCGATCAAACGAGTTAGCTTCAAAATCCATGCGATAAACTTGATTTAGCTTCAAATCAATGCGAAGTAGAAAGATTAGCTTAAAATCCATGCAACACAAATGATTTAGTTTCAGATACTTGCGGTATAAATGATACAGATTCAAATGCAGACGATCAAACGAGTTAGCCTCAAAATCCATGCGATAAACTTGATTTAGCTTGAAATCAATGCGAAGTAGAAGGATGAGCTTCAAATCCATGCAACACAAATGATTTAGATTCAAATACTTGCGATATAAATGATATAGCTTCAAATGTAGGCGAAACAAACGTGTTAGCTTGTAATCCATGCGAAACTCATGATTTAGCTTCAAATCAATGCGATGTAGAAGGTTTACCTTCAAATCCATGCTTAACAAATGATTTAGCTTCAAACACTTGGGATATACGTGATATAGCTTCAAATGCAGGCGAAACAAACGAGTTAGCTTGTAATCCATGCGAAACTCATGACTTAGCTTCAAATCAATGCGATGTTGAAGGTTTACCTTCAAATCCATGCTTAACAAATGATTTAGCTTCAAACACTTGGGATATACGTGATATAGCTTCAAATGCAGACGATCAAACGAGTTAGCTTCAAAATCCATGCGATAAACTTGATTTAGCTTCAAATCAATGCGAAGTAGAAGGATTAGCTTCAAATCCATGCAACACAAATGATTTAGCTTCAAATACTTGCGATATAAATGATATAGCTTTAAATGCAGGCCTAACAAACGAGTTATCTTCTAATCCATGCGAAACTCATGATTTAGCTTCAAATCAATGCGATGTAGAAGGTTTACCTTCAAATCCATGCTTAACAAATAATTTAGCTTCAAACATTTGGGATATAAGTGATATAGCTTCAAATGCAGACGATCAAACGAGATAGCCTCAAAATCCATGCGATAAACTTGATTTAGCTTGAAATCAATGCGAAGTAGAAGGATGAGCTTCAAATCCATGCAACACAAATGATTTAGCTTCAAATACTTGCGATATAAATGATATAGCTTCAAATGTAGGCGAAACAAACGTGTTAGCTTGTAATCCATGCGAAACTCATGATTTAGCTTCAAATCAATGCGATGTAGAAGGTTTACCTTCAAATCCATGCTTAACAAATGATTTAGCTTCAAACACTTGGGATATACGTGATATAGCTTCACATGCAGACGATCAAACGAGTTAGCTTCAAAATCCATGCGATAAACTTGATTTAGCTTCAAATCAATGCGAAGTAGAAGGATTAGCTTCAAATCCGTGGAACGCAAATGATTTAGCTTCAAATACTTGCGATATAAATGATATAGCTTCAAATGCAGGCGAAACAAACGAGTTAGCTTCTAATCCATGCGAAACTCATGATTTAGCTTCAAATCAATGCGATGTAGAAGGTTTACCTTCAAATCCATGCTTAACAAATGATTTAGCTTCAAACACTTGGGATATAAGTGACATAGCTTCAAATGCAGACGATCAAACGAGTTAGCTTCATAATCCACGCGATAAATTTGATTTAGCTTCAAATCAATGCGAAGTAGAAGGATGAGCTTCAAATCCATGCAACACAAATGATTTAGCTTCAAATTCTAGCGATATAAATGATATAGATTCAAATGCAGGCAAAACTAACGTGTTAGCTTCTAATCCATGCGAAACTCATGATTTAGCTTCAAATCAATGCGATGTAGAAGGTTTACCTTCAAATCCATGCTTAAAAAATGATTTAGCTTCAAACACTTGGGATATAAGTGATATGGCTTCAAATGTAGACGATCAAACGAGTTAGCTTCAAAATCCATGCGATAAACTTGATTTAGCTTCAAATCGATGCGATGTAGAAGGGTTACCTTCAAATCCATGCTTAACAAATGATTTAGCTTCAAATACTTGCGATATAAGTGATATAGCTTCAAATGCAGGCGAAACAAACGTGTTAGCTTGTAATCCATGCGAAACTCATGATTTAGCTTCAAATCAATGCGATGTAGAAGGTTTACCTTCAAATCCATGCTTAACAAATAATTTAGCTTCAAACAATTGGGATATAAGTGATATAGCTTCAAATGCAGAAGATCAAACGAGTTAGCCTCAAAATCCATGCGATAAACTTGATTTAGCTTCAAATCAATGCGAAGTAGAAGGGTGAGCTTCAAATCCATGCAACACAAATGATTTAGCTTCAAATACTTGCGATATAAATGATATAGCTTCAAATGTAGGCGAAACAAACGAGTTAGCTTCTAATCCATGCGAAACTCATGATTTAGCTTCAAATAAATGCGATGTAGAAGGTTTACCTTCAAATCCATGCTTAACAAATAATTTAGCTTCAAACACTTGGGATATATGTGATATGGCTTCAAATGCAGACGATCAAACGAGTTAGCTTCAAAATCCATGCGATAAACTTGATTTAGCTTCAAATCAATGCGATGTAGAAGGTTTACCTTCAAATCCATGCAACACAAATGATTTAGCTTCAAATACTTGCGATATAAATGATATAGCTTCAAATGTAGGCGAAACAAACGAGTTAGCTTCTAATCCATGCGAAACTCATGATTTAGCTTCAAATAAATGCGATGTAGAAGGTTTACCTTCAAATCCATGCTTAACAAATAATTTAGCTTCAAATACTTGCGATATAAATGATATAGCTTCAAATGCAGGCGAAACAAACGTGTTAGCTTCTAATCCATGCGAAACTCATGATTTTGCTTCAAATCAATGCGATGTAGAAGGTTTACCTTCAAATCCATGCTGAACAAATGATTTAGCTTCAAACACTTGGGATATACGTGATATAGCTTCAAATGCAGGCGAAACAAACGTGTTAGATTGTAATCCATGCGAAACTCATGATTTAGCTTCAAATCAATGCGATGTAGAAGGTTTACCTTCAAATCCATGCTTAACAAATGATTTAGCTTCAAACACTTGGGATATACGTGATATAGCTTCAAATGCAGACGATCAAACGAGTTAGCTTCCAAATCCATGCGACAAACTTGATTTAGCTTCAAATCAATGCGAAGTAGAAGGATGAGCTTCAAATCCATGCAACACAAATGATTTAGCTTCAAATACTTGCGATATAAATGATATAGCTTCAAATGTAGGCGAAACAAACGTGTTAGCTTGTAATCCATGCGAAACTCATGATTTAGCTTCAAATCAATGCGATGTAGAAGGTTTACCTTCAAATCCATGCTTAACAAATGATTTAGCTTCAAACACTTGGGATATACGTGATATAGCTTCACATGCAGACGATCAAACGAGTTAGCTTCAAAATCCATGCGATAAACTTGATTTAGCTTCAAATCAATGCGAAGTAGAAGGATTAGCTTCAAATCCGTGGAACGCAAATGATTTAGCTTCAAATACTTGCGATATAAATGATATAGCTTCAAATGCAGGCGAAACAAACGAGTTAGCTTCTAATCCATGCGAAACTCATGATTTAGCTTCAAATCAATGCGATGTAGAAGGTTTACCTTCAAATCCATGCTTAACAAATGATTTAGCTTCAAACACTTGGGATATAAGTGACATAGCTTCAAATGCAGACGATCAAACGAGTTAGCTTCATAATCCACGCGATAAATTTGATTTAGCTTCAAATCAATGCGAAGTAGAAGGATGAGCTTCAAATCCATGCAACACAAATGATTTAGCTTCAAATTCTAGCGATATAAATGATATAGATTCAAATGCAGGCAAAACTAACGTGTTAGCTTCTAATCCATGCGAAACTCATGATTTAGCTTCAAATCAATGCGATGTAGAAGGTTTACCTTCAAATCCATGCTTAAAAAATGATTTAGCTTCAAACACTTGGGATATAAGTGATATGGCTTCAAATGTAGACGATCAAACGAGTTAGCTTCAAAATCCATGCGATAAACTTGATTTAGCTTCAAATCGATGCGATGTAGAAGGGTTACCTTCAAATCCATGCTTAACAAATGATTTAGCTTCAAATACTTGCGATATAAGTGATATAGCTTCAAATGCAGGCGAAACAAACGTGTTAGCTTGTAATCCATGCGAAACTCATGATTTAGCTTCAAATCAATGCGATGTAGAAGGTTTACCTTCAAATCCATGCTTAACAAATAATTTAGCTTCAAACAATTGGGATATAAGTGATATAGCTTCAAATGCAGAAGATCAAACGAGTTAGCCTCAAAATCCATGCGATAAACTTGATTTAGCTTCAAATCAATGCGAAGTAGAAGGGTGAGCTTCAAATCCATGCAACACAAATGATTTAGCTTCAAGTACTTGCGATATAAATGATATAGCTTCAAATGTAGGCGAAACAAACGAGTTAGCTTCTAATCCATGCGAAACTCATGATTTAGCTTCAAATAAATGCGATGTAGAAGGTTTACCTTCAAATCCATGCTTAACAAATAATTTAGCTTCAAACACTTGGGATATATGTGATATGGCTTCAAATGCAGACGATCAAACGAGTTAGCTTCAAAATCCATGCGATAAACTTGATTTAGCTTCAAATCAATGCGATGTAGAAGGTTTACCTTCAAATCCATGCAACACAAATGATTTAGCTTCAAATACTTGCGATATAAATGATATAGCTTCAAATGTAGGCGAAACAAACGAGTTAGCTTCTAATCCATGCGAAACTCATGATTTAGCTTCAAATAAATGCGATGTAGAAGGTTTACCTTCAAATCCATGCTTAACAAATAATTTAGCTTCAAATACTTGCGATATAAATGATATAGCTTCAAATGCAGGCGAAACAAACGTGTTAGCTTCTAATCCATGCGAAACTCATGATTTTGCTTCAAATCAATGCGATGTAGAAGGTTTACCTTCAAATCCATGCTGAACAAATGATTTAGCTTCAAACACTTGGGATATACGTGATATAGCTTCAAATGCAGGCGAAACAAACGTGTTAGATTGTAATCCATGCGAAACTCATGATTTAGCTTCAAATCAATGCGATGTAGAAGGTTTACCTTCAAATCCATGCTTAACAAATGATTTAGCTTCAAACACTTGGGATATACGTGATATAGCTTCAAATGCAGACGATCAAACGAGTTAGCTTCCAAATCCATGCGACAAACTTGATTTAGCTTCAAATCAATGCGAAGTAGAAGGATTAGCTTAAAATCCATGCAACACAAATGATTTAGCTTCAAATACTTGCGATATAAGTGATATAGCTTCAAATGCAGGCGAAACAAACGTGTTAGCTTGTAATCCATGCGAAACTCATGATTTAGCTTCAAATCAATGCGATGTAGAAGGTTTACCTTCAAATCCATGCTTAACAAATAATTTAGCTTCAAACAATTGGGATATAAGTGATATAGCTTCAAATGCAGAAGATCAAACGAGTTAGCCTCAAAATCCATGCGATAAACTTGATTTAGCTTCAAATCAATGCGAAGTAGAAGGGTGAGCTTCAAATCCATGCAACACAAATGATTTAGCTTCAAATACTTGCGATATAAATGATATAGCTTCAAATGTAGGCGAAACAAACGAGTTAGCTTCTAATCCATGCGAAACTCATGATTTAGCTTCAAATAAATGCGATGTAGAAGGTTTACCTTCAAATCCATGCTTAACAAATAATTTAGCTTCAAACACTTGGGATATAAGTGATATGGCTTCAAATGCAGACGATCAAACGAGATAGCCTCAAAATCCATGCGATAAACTTGATTTAGCTTGAAATCAATGCGAAGTAGAAGGATGAGCTTCAAATCCATGCAACACAAATGATTTAGCTTCAAATACTTGCGATATAAATGATATAGCTTCAAATGTAGGCGAAACAAACGTGTTAGCTTGTAATCCATGCGAAACTCATGATTTAGCTTCAAATCAATGCGATGTAGAAGGTTTACCTTCAAATCCATGCTTAACAAATGATTTAGCTTCAAACACTTGGGATATACGTGATATAGCTTCACATGCAGACGATCAAACGAGTTAGCTTCAAAATCCATGCGATAAACTTGATTTAGCTTCAAATCAATGCGAAGTAGAAGGATTAGCTTCAAATCCGTGGAACGCAAATGATTTAGCTTCAAATACTTGCGATATAAATGATATAGCTTCAAATGCAGGCGAAACAAACGAGTTAGCTTCTAATCCATGCGAAACTCATGATTTAGCTTCAAATCAATGCGATGTAGAAGGTTTACCTTCAAATCCATGCTTAACAAATGATTTAGCTTCAAACACTTGGGATATAAGTGACATAGCTTCAAATGCAGACGATCAAACGAGTTAGCTTCATAATCCACGCGATAAATTTGATTTAGCTTCAAATCAATGCGAAGTAGAAGGATGAGCTTCAAATCCATGCAACACAAATGATTTAGCTTCAAATTCTAGCGATATAAATGATATAGATTCAAATGCAGGCAAAACTAACGTGTTAGCTTCTAATCCATGCGAAACTCATGATTTAGCTTCAAATCAATGCGATGTAGAAGGTTTACCTTCAAATCCATGCTTAAAAAATGATTTAGCTTCAAACACTTGGGATATAAGTGATATGGCTTCAAATGTAGACGATCAAACGAGTTAGCTTCAAAATCCATGCGATAAACTTGATTTAGCTTCAAATCGATGCGATGTAGAAGGGTTACCTTCAAATCCATGCTTAACAAATGATTTAGCTTCAAATACTTGCGATATAAGTGATATAGCTTCAAATGCAGGCGAAACAAACGTGTTAGCTTGTAATCCATGCGAAACTCATGATTTAGCTTCAAATCAATGCGATGTAGAAGGTTTACCTTCAAATCCATGCTTAACAAATAATTTAGCTTCAAACAATTGGGATATAAGTGATATAGCTTCAAATGCAGGCGAAACAAACGTGTTAGCTTCTAATCCATGCGAAACTCATGATTTTGCTTCAAATCAATGCGATGTAGAAGGTTTACCTTCAAATCCATGCTGAACAAATGATTTAGCTTCAAACACTTGGGATATACGTGATATAGCTTCAAATGCAGGCGAAACAAACGTGTTAGATTGTAATCCATGCGAAACTCATGATTTAGCTTCAAATCAATGCGATGTAGAAGGTTTACCTTCAAATCCATGCTTAACAAATGATTTAGCTTCAAACACTTGGGATATACGTGATATAGCTTCAAATGCAGACGATCAAACGAGTTAGCTTCCAAATCCATGCGACAAACTTGATTTAGCTTCAAATCAATGCGAAGTAGAAGGATTAGCTTAAAATCCATGCAACACAAATGATTTAGCTTCAAATACTTGCGATATAAGTGATATAGCTTCAAATGCAGGCGAAACAAACGTGTTAGCTTGTAATCCATGCGAAACTCATGATTTAGCTTCAAATCAATGCGATGTAGAAGGTTTACCTTCAAATCCATGCTTAACAAATAATTTAGCTTCAAACAATTGGGATATAAGTGATATAGCTTCAAATGCAGAAGATCAAACGAGTTAGCCTCAAAATCCATGCGATAAACTTGATTTAGCTTCAAATCAATGCGAAGTAGAAGGGTGAGCTTCAAATCCATGCAACACAAATGATTTAGCTTCAAATACTTGCGATATAAATGATATAGCTTCAAATGTAGGCGAAACAAACGAGTTAGCTTCTAATCCATGCGAAACTCATGATTTAGCTTCAAATAAATGCGATGTAGAAGGTTTACCTTCAAATCCATGCTTAACAAATAATTTAGCTTCAAACACTTGGGATATATGTGATATGGCTTCAAATGCAGACGATCAAACGAGTTAGCTTCAAAATCCATGCGATAAACTTGATTTAGCTTCAAATCAATGCGATGTAGAAGGTTTACCTTCAAATCCATGCAACACAAATGATTTAGCTTCAAATACTTGCGATATAAATGATATAGCTTCAAATGTAGGCGAAACAAACGAGTTAGCTTCTAATCCATGCGAAACTCATGATTTAGCTTCAAATAAATGCGATGTAGAAGGTTTACCTTCAAATCCATGCTTAACAAATAATTTAGCTTCAAATACTTGCGATATAAATGATATAGCTTCAAATGCAGGCGAAACAAACGTGTTAGCTTCTAATCCATGCGAAACTCATGATTTTGCTTCAAATCAATGCGATGTAGAAGGTTTACCTTCAAATCCATGCTGAACAAATGATTTAGCTTCAAACACTTGGGATATACGTGATATAGCTTCAAATGCAGGCGAAACAAACGTGTTAGATTGTAATCCATGCGAAACTCATGATTTAGCTTCAAATCAATGCGATGTAGAAGGTTTACCTTCAAATCCATGCTTAACAAATGATTTAGCTTCAAACACTTGGGATATACGTGATATAGCTTCAAATGCAGACGATCAAACGAGTTAGCTTCCAAATCCATGCGACAAACTTGATTTAGCTTCAAATCAATGCGAAGTAGAAGGATTAGCTTAAAATCCATGCAACACAAATGATTTAGCTTCAAATACTTGCGATATAAGTGATATAGCTTCAAATGCAGGCGAAACAAACGTGTTAGCTTGTAATCCATGCGAAACTCATGATTTAGCTTCAAATCAATGCGATGTAGAAGGTTTACCTTCAAATCCATGCTTAACAAATAATTTAGCTTCAAACAATTGGGATATAAGTGATATAGCTTCAAATGCAGAAGATCAAACGAGTTAGCCTCAAAATCCATGCGATAAACTTGATTTAGCTTCAAATCAATGCGAAGTAGAAGGGTGAGCTTCAAATCCATGCAACACAAATTATTTAGCTTCAAATACTTGCGATATAAATGATATAGCTTCAAATGTAGGCGAAACAAACGAGTTAGCTTCTAATCCATGCGAAACTCATGATTTAGCTTCAAATAAATGCGATGTAGAAGGTTTACCTTCAAATCCATGCTTAACAAATAATTTAGCTTCAAACACTTGGGATATAAGTGATATGGCTTCAAATGCAGACGATCAAACGAGATAGCCTCAAAATCCATGCGATAAACTTGATTTAGCTTGAAATCAATGCGAAGTAGAAGGATGAGCTTCAAATCCATGCAACACAAATGATTTAGCTTCAAATACTTGCGATATAAATGATATAGCTTCAAATGTAGGCGAAACAAACGTGTTAGCTTGTAATCCATGCGAAACTCATGATTTAGCTTCAAATCAATGCGATGTAGAAGGTTTACCTTCAAATCCATGCTTAACAAATGATTTAGCTTCAAACACTTGGGATATACGTGATATAGCTTCACATGCAGACGATCAAACGAGTTAGCTTCAAAATCCATGCGATAAACTTGATTTAGCTTCAAATCAATGCGAAGTAGAAGGATTAGCTTCAAATCCGTGGAACGCAAATGATTTAGCTTCAAATACTTGCGATATAAATGATATAGCTTCAAATGCAGGCGAAACAAACGAGTTAGCTTCTAATCCATGCGAAACTCATGATTTAGCTTCAAATCAATGCGATGTAGAAGGTTTACCTTCAAATCCATGCTTAACAAATGATTTAGCTTCAAACACTTGGGATATAAGTGACATAGCTTCAAATGCAGACGATCAAACGAGTTAGCTTCATAATCCACGCGATAAATTTGATTTAGCTTCAAATCAATGCGAAGTAGAAGGATGAGCTTCAAATCCATGCAACACAAATGATTTAGCTTCAAATTCTAGCGATATAAATGATATAGATTCAAATGCAGGCAAAACTAACGTGTTAGCTTCTAATCCATGCGAAACTCATGATTTAGCTTCAAATCAATGCGATGTAGAAGGTTTACCTTCAAATCCATGCTTAAAAAATGATTTAGCTTCAAACACTTGGGATATAAGTGATATGGCTTCAAATGTAGACGATCAAACGAGTTAGCTTCAAAATCCATGCGATAAACTTGATTTAGCTTCAAATCGATGCGATGTAGAAGGGTTACCTTCAAATCCATGCTTAACAAATGATTTAGCTTCAAATACTTGCGATATAAGTGATATAGCTTCAAATGCAGGCGAAACAAACGTGTTAGCTTGTAATCCATGCGAAACTCATGATTTAGCTTCAAATCAATGCGATGTAGAAGGTTTACCTTCAAATCCATGCTTAACAAATAATTTAGCTTCAAACAATTGGGATATAAGTGATATAGCTTCAAATGCAGGCGAAACAAACGTGTTAGCTTCTAATCCATGCGAAACTCATGATTTTGCTTCAAATCAATGCGATGTAGAAGGTTTACCTTCAAATCCATGCTGAACAAATGATTTAGCTTCAAACACTTGGGATATACGTGATATAGCTTCAAATGCAGGCGAAACAAACGTGTTAGATTGTAATCCATGCGAAACTCATGATTTAGCTTCAAATCAATGCGATGTAGAAGGTTTACCTTCAAATCCATGCTTAACAAATGATTTAGCTTCAAACACTTGGGATATACGTGATATAGCTTCAAATGCAGACGATCAAACGAGTTAGCTTCCAAATCCATGCGACAAACTTGATTTAGCTTCAAATCAATGCGAAGTAGAAGGATTAGCTTAAAATCCATGCAACACAAATGATTTAGCTTCAAATACTTGCGATATAAGTGATATAGCTTCAAGTGCAGGCGAAACAAACGTGTTAGCTTGTAATCCATGCGAAACTCATGATTTAGCTTCAAATCAATGCGATGTAGAAGGTTTACCTTCAAATCCATGCTTAACAAATAATTTAGCTTCAAACAATTGGGATATAAGTGATATAGCTTCAAATGCAGAAGATCAAACGAGTTAGCCTCAAAATCCATGCGATAAACTTGATTTAGCTTCAAATCAATGCGAAGTAGAAGGGTGAGCTTCAAATCCATGCAACACAAATGATTTAGCTTCAAATACTTGCGATATAAATGATATAGCTTCAAATGTAGGCGAAACAAACGAGTTAGCTTCTAATCCATGCGAAACTCATGATTTAGCTTCAAATAAATGCGATGTAGAAGGTTTACCTTCAAATCCATGCTTAACAAATAATTTAGCTTCAAACACTTGGGATATAAGTGATATGGCTTCAAATGCAGACGATCAAACGAGTTAGCTTCAAAATCCATGCGATAAACATGATTTAGCTTCAAATCAATGCGATGTAGAAGGTTTACCTTCAAATCCATGCAACACAAATGATTTAGCTTCAAATACTTGCGATATAAATGATATAGCTTCAAATGTAGGCGAAACAAACGAGTTAGCTTCTAATCCATGCGAAACTCATGATTTAGCTTCAAATAAATGCGATGTAGAAGGTTTACCTTCAAATCCATGCTTAACAAATAATTTAGCTTCAAACACTTGGGATATACGTGATATAGCTTCAAATGCAGGCGAAACAAACGTGTTAGATTGTAATCCATGCGAAACTCATGATTTAGCTTCAAATCAATGCGATGTAGAAGGTTTACCTTCAAATCCATGCTTAACAAATGATTTAGCTTCAAACACTTGGGATATACGTGATATAGCTTCAAATGCAGACGATCAAACGAGTTAGCTTCCAAATCCATGCGACAAACTTGATTTAGCTTCAAATCAATGCGAAGTAGAAGGATTAGCTTAAAATCCATGCAACACAAATGATTTAGCTTCAAATACTTGCGATATAAATGATATAGCTTCAAATGCAGGCGAAACAAACGTGTTAGCTTCTAATCCATGCGAAACTCATGATTTAGCTTCAAATCAATGCGATGTAGAAGGTTTACCTTCAAATCCATGCTTAACAAATAATTTAGCTTCAAACACTTGGGATATAAGTGATATAGCTTCAAATGCAGACGATCAAACGGATTAGCTTCAAAATCCATGCGATAAACTTGATTTAGCTTCAAATCAATGCGAAGTAGAAGGATTAGCTTCAAATCCATGCTTAACAAATAATTTAGCTTCAAACAATAGGGATATAAGTGATATAGCTTCAAATGCTGAAGATCAAACGAGTTAGCCTCAAAATCCATGCGATAAACTTGATTTAGCTTCAAATCAATGCGAAGTAGAAGGGTGATCTTCAAATCCATGCAACACAAATGATTTAGCTTCAAATACTTGCGATATAAATGATATAGCTTCAAATGTAGGCGAAACAAACGAGTTAGCTTCTAATCCATGCGAAACTCATGATTTAGCTTCAAATAAATGCGATGTAGAAGGTTTACCTTCAAATCCATGCTTAACAAATAATTTAGCTTCAAACACTTGGGATATAAGTGATATGGCTTCAAATGCAGACGATCAAACGAGTTAGCTTCAAAATCCATGCGATAAACTTGATTTAGCTTCAAATCAATGCGATGTAGAAGGTTTACCTTCAAATCCATGCTTAACAAATGATTTAGCTTCAAATACTTGCGATATAAATGATATAGCTTCAAATGCAGGCGAAACAAACGTGTTAGCTTGTAATCCATGCGAAACTCATGATTTAGTTTCAAATCAATGCGATGTAGAAGGTTTACCTTCAAATCCATGCTTAACAAATGATTTAGCTTCAAACACTTGGGATATACGTGATATAGCTTCAAATGCAGACGATCAAACGAGTTAGCTTCAAAATCCATGCGATAAACTTGATTTAGCTTCAAATCAATGCGAAGTAGAAGGATTAGCTTAAAATCCATGCAACACAAATGATTTAGCTTCAAATACTTGCGATATAAATGATATAGCTTTAAATGCAGGCCTAACAAACGAGTTATCTTCTAATCCATGCGAAACTCATGATTTAGCTTCAAATCAATGCGATGTAGAAGGTTTACCTTCAAATCCATGCTTAACAAATAATTTAGCTTCAAACACTTGGGATATACGTGATATAGCTTCAAATGCAGGCGAAACAAACGAGTTAGCTTATAATCCATGCGAAACTCATGATTTAGCTTCAAATCAATGCGATGTAGAAGGTTTACCTTCAAATCCATGCTTAACAAATGATTTAGCTTCAAACACTTGGGATATACGTGATATAGCTTCAAATGCAGGCGAAACAAACGAGTTAGCTTGTAATCCATGCGAAACTCATGACTTAGCTTCAAATCAATGCGATGTAGAAGGTTTACCTTCAAATCCATGCTTAACAAATGATTTAGCTTCAAACACTTGGGATATACGTGATATAGCTTCAAATGCAGACGGTCAAACGAGTTAGCTTCAAAATCCATGCGATAAACTTGATTTAGCTTCAAATCAATGCGAAGTAGAAGGATTAGCTTCAAATCCATGCAACACAAATGATTTAGCTTCAAATACTTGCGATATAAATGATATAGCTTTAAATGCAGGCCTAACAAACGAGTTATCTTCTAATCCATGCGAAACTCATGATTTAGCTTCAAATCAATGCGATGTAGAAGGTTTACCTTCAAATCCATGCTTAACAAATGATTTAGCTTCAAACACTTGGGATATAAGTGACATAGCTTCAAATGCAGACGATCAAACGAGTTAGCTTCATAATCCACGCGATAAATTTGATTTAGCTTCAAATCAATGCGAAGTAGAAGGATGAGCTTCAAATCCATGCAACACAAATGATTTAGCTTCAAATTCTAGCGATATAAATGATATAGATCAAATGCAGGCAAAACAAACGTGTTAGCTTCTAATGCATGCGAAACTCATGATTTAGCTTCAAATCAATGCGATGTAGAAGGTTTACCTTCAAATCCATGCTTAACAAATGATTTAGCTCCAAATACTTGGGATATAAATGATAAAGCTTCAAATGCAGAAGAAACAAACGGGTTATCTTCAAATCCATGCCATGCACTTGATTTAGCTGAAAATCAATGCGATGTAGAAGGTTTAGCTTCAAATCCATGCGAAACAAATGATTTAGCATCAGATACTTGCGATATAAGTGATATAGCTTCAAATGCAGGCGAAACAAACGAGTTAGCTTCTAATCCATGCGAAACTCATGATTTAGCTTCAAATCAATGCGATGTAGAAGGTTTACCTTCAAATCCATGCTTAACAAATGATTTAGCTTCAAACACTTGGGATATAAGTGACATAGCTTCAAATGCAGACGATCAAACGAGTTAGCTTCATAATCCACGCGATAAATTTGATTTAGCTTCAAATCAATGCGAAGTAGAAGGATGAGCTTCAAATCCATGCAACACAAATGATTTAGCTTCAAATTCTAGCGATATAGATGATATAGATTCAAATGCAGGCAAAACAAACGTGTTAGCTTCTAATCCATGCGAAACTCATGATTTAGCTTCAAATCAATGCGATGTAGAAGGTTTACCTTCAAATCCATGCTTAACAAATGATTTAGCTTCAAATACTTGGGATATAAATGATATAGCTTCAAATGCAGAAGATACAAACGGGTTATCTTCAAATCCATGCCATACACTTGATTTAGCTGAAAATCAATGCGATGTAGAAGGTTTACCTTCAAATCCATGCTTAACAAATGATTTAGCTTCAAATACTTGCGATATAAATGATATAGCTTCAAATGCAGAAGAAACAAACGAGTTATCTTCAAATCCATGCCATGCACTTGATTTAGCTGAAAATCAATGCGATGTAGAAGGTTTAGCTTCAAATCCATGCGAAACAAATGATTTAGCTTCAAATACTTGCGATATAAATGATATAGCTTCAAATGTAGGCGAAACAAACGAATTAGCTTCTAATCCATGCGAAACTCATGATTTAGCTTCAAATAAATGCGATGTAGAAGGTTTACCTTCAAATCCATGCTTAACAAATAATTTAGCTTCAAATACTTGCGATATAAATGATATAGCTTCAAATGCAGGCGAAACAAACGTGTTAGCTTCTAATCCATGCGAAACTCATGATTTAGCTTCAAATCAATGCGATGTAGAAGGTTTACCTTCAAATCCATGCTGAACAAATGATTTAGCTTCAAACACTTGGGATATACGTGATATAGCTTCAAATGCAGGCGAAACAAACGTGTTAGATTGTAATCCATGCGAAACTCATGATTTAGCTTCAAATCAATGCGATGTAGAAGGTTTACCTTCAAATCCATGCAACACAAATGATTTAGCTTCAAACACTTGGGATATACGTGATATAGCTTCAAATGCAGACGATCAAACGAGTTAGCTTCCAAATCCATGCGACAAACTTGATTTAGCTTCAAATCAATGCGAAGTAGAAGGATTAGCTTAAAATCCATGCAACACAAATGATTTAGCTTCAAATACTTGCGATATAAATGATATAGCTTCAAATGCAGGCGTAACAAACGTGTTAGCTTCTATTCCATGCGAAACTCATGATTTAGCTTCAAATCAATGCGATGTAGAAGGTTTACCTTCAAATCCATGATTAACAAATAATTTAGCTTCAAACACTTGGGATATAAGTGATATAGCTTCAAATGCAGAAGATCAAACGAGTTAGCCTCAAAATCCATGCGATAAACTTGATTTAGCTTCAAATCAATGCGAAGTAGAAGGGTGAGCTTCAAATCCATGCAACACAAATGATTTAGCTTCAAATACTTGCGATATAAATGATATAGCTTCAAATGTAGGCGAAACAAACGAGTTAGCTTCTAATCCATGCGAAACTCATGATTTAGCTTCAAATAAATGCGATGTAGAAGGTTTACCTTCAAATCCATGCTTAACAAATAATTTAGCTTCAAACACTTGGGATATTAGTGATATAGCTTCAAATGCAGACGATCAAACGAGTTAGCCTCAAAATCCATGCGATAAACTTGATTTAGCTTGAAATCAATGCGAAGTAGAAGGATGAGCTTCAAATCCATGCAACACAAATGATTTAGCTTCAAATAATTGCGATATAAATGATATAGCTTCAAATGTAGGCGAAACAAACGTGTTAGCTTGTAATCCATGCAAAACTCATGATTGAGCTTCAAATCAATGCGATGTAGAAGGTTTACCTTCAAATCCATGCTGAACAAATGATTTAGCTTCAAACACTTGGGATATACGTGATATAGCTTCAAATGCAGGCGAAACAAACGTGTTAAATTGTAATCCATGCGAAACTCATGATTTAGCTTCAAATCAATGCGATGTAGAAGGTTTACCTTCAAATCCATGCTTAACAAATGATTTAGCTTCAAACACTTGGGATATACGTGATATAGCTTCAAATGCAGACGATCAAACGAGTTAGCTTCAAAATCCATGCGATAAACTTGATTTAGCTACAAATCAATGCGAAGTAGAAGGATTAGCTTAAAATCCATGCAACACAAATGATTTAGCTTCAAATACTTGCGATATAAATGATATAGCTTCAAATGCAGGCGAAAGAAACGTGTTAGCTTCTAATCCATGCGAAACTCATGATTTAGCTTCAAATCAATGCGATGTAGAAGGTTTACCTTCAAATCCATGCTTAACAAATAATTTAGCTACAAAAACTTGGGATATAAGTGATATAGCTTCAAATGCAGACGATCAAACGAATTAGCTTCAAAATCCATGCGATAAACTTGATTTAGCTTCAAATCAATGCGAAGTAGAAGGATTAGCTTCAAATCCATGCAACACAAATGATTTAGCTTCAGACACTTGGGATATAAGTGATATAGCTTCAAATGCAGACGATCAAACGAGTTAGCTTCAAGTCCACGCGAAAAAAGTGGTTTAGCTTCAGACATATGCGATATAAGTGATATAGCTTCAAATGCAGAAGACACAAACGAGTTATATTCAAATCCATGCCATGCACTTGATTTAACTGAAAATCAATGCGATGTAGAAGGTTTAGTTTCAAATCCATGCGAAACAAATGATTTAGTTTCAGATACTTGCGGTATAAATGATACAGATTCAAATGCAGACGAAACAAACGAGTTAGCTTCATATCTATGCGAAACACATGATTTAGTTTCAAATCAATGCGATGTAGAAGGTTTACCTTCAAATCCATGCTTAAAAAATGATTTAGCTTCGAACACTTGGGATATAAGTGATATGGCTTCAAATGCAGACGATCAAACGAGTTAGCTTCAAAATCCATGCGATAAACTTCATTTAGCTTCAAATCAATGCGATGTAGAAGGTTTACCTTCAAATCCATGCTTAACAAATGATTTAGCTTCAAATACTTGCGATATAAATGATACAGCTTCAAATGCAGGCGAAACAAACGTGTTAGCTTGTAATCCATGCGAAACTCATGATTTAGTTTCAAATCAATGCGATGTAGAAGGTTTACCTTCAAATCCATGCTTAACAAATGATTTAGCTTCAAACACTTGGGATATACGTGATATAGCTTCAAATGCAGACGATCAAACGAGTTAGCTTCAAAATCCATGCGATAAACTTGATTTAGCTTCAAATCAATGCGAAGTAGAAGGATTAGCTTAAAATCCATGCAACACAAATGATTTAGCTTCAAATACTTGCGATATAAATGATATAGCTTCAAATGCAGGCGAAACAAACGAGTTAGCTTATAATCCATGCGAAACTCATGATTTAGCTTCAAATCAATGCGATGTAGAAGGTTTACCTTCAAATCCATGCTTAACAAATGATTTAGCTTCAAACACTTGGGATATACGTGATATAGCTTCAAATGCAGGCGAAACAAACGAGTTAGCTTGTAATCCATGCGAAACTCATGACTTAGCTTCAAATCAATGCGATGTAGAAGGTTTACCTTCAAATCCATGCTTAACAAATGATTTAGCTTCAGACACTTGGGATATACGTGATATAGCTTCAAATGCAGACGGTCAAACGAGTTAGCTTCAAAATCCATGCGATAAACTTGATTTAGCTTCAAATCAATGCGAAGTAGAAGGATTAGCTTCAAATCCATGCAACACAAATGATTTAGCTTCAAATACTTGCGATATAAATGATATAGCTTTAAATGCAGGCCTAACAAACGAGTTATCTTCTAATCCATGCGAAACTCATGATTTAGCTTCAAATCAATGCGATGTAGAAGGTTTACCTTCAAATCCATGCTTAACAAATGATTTAGCTTCAAACACTTGGGATATACCTGATATAGCTTCAAATGCAGACGATCAAACGAGTTAGCTTCAAAATCCATGCGATAAACTTGATTTAGCTTCAAATCAATGCGAAGTAGAAGGGTGATCTTCAAATCCATGCAACACAAATGATTTAGCTTCAAATACTTGCGATATAAATGATATAGCTTCAAATGCAGGCGAAACAAACGAGTTATCTTCTAATCCATGCGAAACTCATGATTTAGCTTCAAATCAATGCGATGTAGAAGGTTTACCTTCAAATCCATGCACAACAAATGATTTAGCTTCAGACACTTGGGATATAAGTGATATAGCTTCAAATGCAGACGATCAAACGAGTTAGCTTCAAGTCCATGCGAAACAAGTGATTTAGCTTCAGACACTTGCGATATAAGTGATATAGCTTCAAATGCAAAAGAAACAAACGAGTTATCTTCTAATCCATGCGAAACTCATGATTTAGCTTCAAATCAATGCGATGTAGAAAGTTTACCTTCAAATCCATGCTTAACAAATAATTTAGCATCAAACACTTGGGATATAAGTGATATAGCTTCAATGCAGAGGATCAAACGAGTTAGCTTCATAATCCACGCGATAAATTTGATGTAGCTTCAAATCAATGCGAAGTAGAAGGATGAGCTTCAAATCCATGCAACACAAATGATTTAGCTTCAAATACTAGCGATATAAATGATATAGCTTCAAATGCAGGCAAAACAAACGTGTTAGCTTCTGATCCATGCGAAACTCATGATTTAGCTTCAAATCAATGCGATGTAGAAGGTTTACCTTCAAATCCATGCTTAACAAATGATTTAGCTCCAAATACTTGGGATATAAATGATAAAGCTTCAAATGCAGAAGAAACAAACGGGTTATCTTCAAATCCATGCCATGCACTTGATTTAGCTGAAAATCAATGCGATGTAGAAGGTTTAGCCTCAAATCCATGCGAAACAAATGATTTAGCATCAGATACTTGCGATATAAGTGATATAGCTTCAAATGCAAGCGAAACAAACGAGTTAGCTTCTAATCCATGCGAAACTCATGATTTAGCTTCAAATCAATGTGATGTAGAAGGTTTACCTTCAAATTCATGCTTAACAAATAATTTAGCTTCAAACACTTGGGATATAAGTGATATAGCTTCAAATGCATAGATCAAACGTGTTAGCTTCAAAATCCATGCGATAAACTTGATTTAGCTTCAAATCAATGCGAAGTAGAAGGCTTAGCTTCAAATCCATGCGAAACAAATGATTTAGGTTCAGATACTTGCGGTATAAATGATACAGCTTCAAATGCAGACGAAACAAACGAGTTAGCTTCATATCTATGCGAAACACATGATTTAGCTTCAAATCAATGCGATGTAGAAGGTTTTCCTTCAAATCCATGCTTAACAAATGATTTAGCTTCAAACACTTGGGATATAAGTGATATAGTTTCAAATGCAGACGATCAAACGAGTTAGCTTCAAAATCCATGTGATAAACTTGATTTAGATTCAAATCAATGCGAAGTAGAAGGATTAGCTTCAAATCCATGCAACACAAGTGATTTAGCTTCAGACACTTGGGATATAAGTGATATAGCTTCAAATGCAGACGATCAAATGAGTTAGCTTCAAGTCCACGCGAAACAAGTGATTTAGCTTCAGACACTTGCGATATAAGTGATATAGCTTCAAATGCAGAAGAAACAAACGAGTTATCTTCAAATCCATGCCAAGCACTTGATTTAGCTGATAATCAATGCGATGTAGAAGGTTTAGCTTCAAATCCATGCGAAACAAATGATTTAGGTTCAGATACTTGCGGTATAAATGATGCAGATTCAAATGCAGACGAAACAAACGAGTTAGCTTCACATCTATGCGAAACACATGATTTAGCTTCAAATCAATGCGATGTAGAAGGTTTACCTTCAAATCCATGCTTAAAAAATGATTTAGCTTCAAACACTTGGGATATAAGTGATATGGCTTCAAATGCAGACGATCAAACGAGTTAGCTTCAAAATCCATGCGATAAACTTGATTTAACTTCAAATCAATGCGATGTAGAAGGTTTAACTTCAAATCCATGCTTAACAAATGATTTAGCTTCAAATACTTGCAATATAAATGATATAGCTTCAAATGCAGGCGAAACAAACGTGTTAGCTTGTAATCCATGCGAAACTCATGATTTAGCTTCAAATCAATGCGATGTAGAAGGTTTACCTTCAAATCCATGCTTAACAAATGATTTAGCTTCAAACACTTGGGATATACGTGATATAGCTTCAGATGCAGACGATCAAACGAGTTAGCTTCAAAATCCATGCGATAAACTTGATTTAGCTTCAAATCAAAGCGAAGTAGAAGGATTAGCTTAAAATCCATGCAACACAAATGATTTAGCTTCAAATACTTGCGATATAAATGATATAGCTTCAAATGCAGGCGAAACAAACGAGTTATCTTCTAATCCATGCGAAACTCATGATTTAGCTTCAAATCAATGCGATGTAGAAGGTTTACCTTCAAATCCATGCACAACAAATGATTTAGCTTCAGACACTTGGGATATAAGTGATATAGCTTCAAATGCAGACGATCAAACGAGTTAGCTTCAAGTCCATGCGAAACAAGTGATTTAGCTTCAGACACTTGCGATATAAGTGATATAGCTTCAAATGCAAAAGAAACAAACGAGTTATCTTCTAATCCATGCGAAACTCATGATTTAGCTTCAAATCAATGCGATGTAGAAAGTTTACCTTCAAATCCATGCTTAACAAATAATTTAGCATCAAACACTTGGGATATAAGTGATATAGCTTCAATGCAGAGGATCAAACGAGTTAGCTTCATAATCCACGCGATAAATTTGATGTACCTTCAAATCAATGCGAAGTAGAAGGATGAGCTTCAAATCCATGCAACACAAATGATTTAGCTTCAAATACTAGCGATATAAATGATATAGCTTCAAATGCAGGCAAAACAAACGTGTTAGCTTCTGATCCATGCGAAACTCATGATTTAGCTTCAAATCAATGCGATGTAGAAGGTTTACCTTCAAATCCATGCTTAACAAATGATTTAGCTCCAAATACTTGGGATATAAATGATAAAGCTTCAAATGCAGAAGAAACAAACGGGTTATCTTCAAATCCATGCCATGCACTTGATTTAGCTGAAAATCAATGCGATGTAGAAGGTTTAGCCTCAAATCCATGCGAAACAAATGATTTAGCATCAGATACTTGCGATATAAGTGATATAGCTTCAAATGCAGGCGAAACAAACGAGTTAGCTTCTAATCCATGCGAAACTCATGATTTAGCTTCAAATCAATGTGATGTAGAAGGTTTACCTTCAAATTCATGCTTAACAAATAATTTAGCTTCAAACACTTGGGATATAAGTGATATAGCTTCAAATGCATAGATCAAACGTGTTAGCTTCAAAATCCATGCGATAAACTTGATTTAGCTTCAAATCAATGCGAAGTAGAAGGCTTAGCTTCAAATCCATGCGAAACAAATGATTTAGGTTCAGATACTTGCGGTATAAATGATACAGCTTCAAATGCAGACGAAACAAACGAGTTAGCTTCATATCTATGCGAAACACATGATTTAGCTTCAAATCAATGCGATGTAGAAGGTTTTCCTTCAAATCCATGCTTAACAAATGATTTAGCTTCAAACACTTGGGATATACGTGATATAGCTTCAAATGCAGACGATCAAACGAGTTAGCTTCAAAATCCATGCGATAAACTTGATTTAGCTTCAAATCAATGCGAAGTAGAAGGATTAGCTTCAAATCCATGCAACACAAATGATTTAGGTTCAGACACTTGGGATATATGTGATATAGCTTCAAATGCAGACGATCAAACGTGTTAGCTTCAAGTCCACGCGAAACAAGTGATTTTGCTTCAGACATTTGCAATATAAGTGATATAGTTTCAAATGCAGAAGTAGCAAACGAGTTATCTTCAAATCCATGCCATGCACTTGATTTAGCTGAAAATCAATGCGATGTAGAAGGTTTAGCTTCAAATCCATGCGAAACAAATGACTTAGGTTCAGATACTTGCGGTATAAATGATGCAGATTCAAATGCAGACGAAACAAACGAGTTAGCTTCACATCTATGCGAAACACATGATTTAGCTTCAAATCAATGCGATGTAGAAGGTTTACCTTCAAATCCATGCTTAAAAAATGACTTAGCTTCGAACACTTGGGATATAAGTGATATGGCTTCAAATGCAGACGATCAAACGAGTTAGCTTCAAAATCCATGCGATAAACTTGATTTAGCTTCAAATCAATGCGATGTAGAAGGTTTAACTTCAAATCCATGCTTAACAAATGATTTAGCTTCAAATACTTGCGATATAAATGATATAGCTTCAAATGCAGGCGAAACAAACGTGTTAGCTTGTAATCCATGCGAAACTCATGATTTAGCTTCAAATCAATGCGATATAGAAGGTTTACCTTCAAATCCATGCACAACAAATAATTTAGCTTCAGACACTTGGGATATAAGTGATATAGCTTCAAATGCAGACGATCAAACGAGTTAGCTTCAAGTCCATGCGAAACAAGTGATTTAGCTTCAGACACTTGCGATATAAGTGATATAGCTTCAAATGCAAAAGAAACAAACGAGTTATCTTCTAATCCATGCGAAACTCATGATTTAGCTTCAAATCAATGCGATGTAGAAGGTTTACCTTCAAATCCATGCTTAACAAATGATTTAGCTCCAAATACTTGGGATATAAATGATAAAGCTTCAAATGCAGAAGAAACAAACGGGTTATCTTCAAATCCATGCCATGCACTTGATTTAGCTGAAAATCAATGCGATGTAGAAGGTTTAGCTTCAAATCCATGCGAAACAAATGATTTAGCATCAGATACTTGCGATATAAGTGATATAGCTTCAAATGCAGGCGAAACAAACGAGTTAGCTTCTAATCCATGCGAAACTCATGATTTAGCTTCAAATCAATGTGATGTAGAAGGTTTACCTTCAAATTCATGCTTAACAAATAATTTAGCTTCAAACACTTGGGATATAAGTGATATAGCTTCAAATGCATAGATCAAACGTGTTAGCTTCAAAATCCATGCGATAAACTTGATTTAGCTTCAAATCAATGCGAAGTAGAAGGCTTAACTTCAAATCCATGCGAAACAAATGATTTAGGTTCAGATACTTGCGGTATAAATGATACAGCTTCAAATGCAGACGAAACAAACGAGTTAGCTTCATATCTATGCGAAACACATGATTTAGCTTCAAATCAATGCGATGTAGAAGGTTTTCCTTCAAATCCATGCTTAACAAATGATTTAGCTTCAAACACTTGGGATATACGTGATATAGCTTCAAATGCAGACGATCAAACGAGTTAGCTTCAAAATCCATGCGATAAACTTGATTTAGCTTCAAATCAATGCGAAGTAGAAGGATTAGCTTAAAATCCATGCAACACAAATGATTTAGCTTCAAATACTTGCGATATAAATGATATAGCTTCAAATGCAGGCGAAACAAACGTGTTAGCTTCTAATCCATGCGAAACTCATGATTTAGCTTCAAATAAATGCGATGTAGAAGGTTTACCTTCAAATCCATGCTTAACAAATAATTTAGCTTCAAACACTTGGGATATAAGTGATATAGCTTCAAATGCAGACGATCAAACGAATTAGCTTCAAAATCCATGCGATAAACTTGATTTAGCTTCAAATCAATGCGAAGTAGAAGGATTAGCTTCAAATCCATGCAACACAAATGATTTAGCTTCAGACACTTGGGATGTAAGTGATATAGCTTCAAATGCAGACGATCAAACGAGTTAGCTTCAAGTCCACGCGAAAAAAGTGGTTTAGCTTCAGACATTTGCGATATAAGTGATATAGCTTCAAATGCAGAAGACACAAACGAGTTATCTTCAAATCCATGCCATGCACTTGATTTAGCTGAAAATCAATGCGATGTAGAAGGTTTAGCTTCAAATCCATGCGAAACAAATGATTTAGTTTCAGATACTTGCGGTATAAATGATACAGATTCAAATGCAGACGAAACAAACGAGTTAGCTTCATATCTATGCGAAACACATGATTTAGCTTCAAATCAATGCGATGTAGAAGGTTTACCTTCAAATCCATGCTTAACAAATGATTTAGCTGCAAATTCTTGCGATATAAATGATATAGCTTCAAATGCAGACGAAACAAACGTGTTAGCTTCTAATCCATGCGAAACTCATGATTTAGCTTCAAATCAATGCGATGTAGAAGGTTTACCTTCAAATCCATGCTTAACAAATGATTTAGCTTCAAACACTTGGGATATACGTGATATAGCTTCAAATGCAGACGATCAAACGAGTTAGCTTCAAAATCCATGCGATAAACTTGATTTAGCTTCAAATCAATGCGAAGTAGAAGGATTAGCTTAAAATCCATGCAACACAAATGATTTAGCTTCAAATACTTGCGATATAAATGATATAGCTTCAAATGCAGGCGAAACAAACGTGTTAGCTTCTTATCCATGCGAAACTCATGATTTAGCTTCAAATCAATGCGATGTAGAAGGTTTACCTTCAAATCCATGCTTAACAAATAATTTAGCTTCAAACACTTGGGATATAAGTGATATAGCTTCAAATGCAGAAGACACAAACGAGTTATCTTCAAATCCATGCCATGCACTTGATTCAGCTGAAAATCAATGCGATGTAGAAGGTTTAGCTTCAAATCCATGCGAAACAAATGATTTAGTTTCAGATACTTGCGGTATAAATGATACAGATGCAAATGCAGACGAAACAAACGAGTTAGCTTCATATCTATGCGAAACACATGATTTAGCTTCAAATCAATGCGATGTAGAAGGTTTACCCTCAAATCCATGCTTAAAAAATGATTTAGCTTCAAACACTTGGGATATAAGTGATATGGCTTCAAATACAGACGATCAAACGAGTTAGCTTCAAAATCCATGCGATAAAATTGATTTAGCTTCAAATCAATGCGATGTAGAATGTTTACCTTCAAATCCATGCTTAACAAATGATTTAGCTTCAAATACTTGCGATATAAATGATATAGCTTCAAATGCAGGCGAAACAAACGTGTTAGATTGTAATCCATGCGAAACTCATGATTTAGCTTCAAATCAATGCGATGTAGAAGGTTTACCTTCAAATCCATGCTTAACAAATGATTTAGCTTCAAACACTTGGGATATACGTGATATAGCTTCAAATGAAGCCGATCAAACGAGTTAGCTTCAAAATCCATGCGATAAACTTGATTTAGCTTCAAATCAATGCGAAGTAGAAGGATTAGCTTAAAATCCATGCAACACAAATGATTTAGTTTCAGATACTTGCGGTATAAATGATACAGATTCAAATGCAGACGATCAAACGAGTTAGCCTCAAAATCCATGCGATAAACTTGATTTAGCTTGAAATCAATGCGAAGTAGAAGGATGAGCTTCAAATCCATGCAACACAAATGATTTAGATTCAAATACTTGCGATATAAATGATATAGCTTCAAATGTAGGCGAAACAAACGTGTTAGCTTGTAATCCATGCGAAACTCATGATTTAGCTTCAAATCAATGCGATGTAGAAGGTTTACCTTCAAATCCATGCTTAACAAATGATTTAGCTTCAAACACTTGGGATATACGTGATATAGCTTCAAATGCAGGCGAAACAAACGAGTTAGCTTGTAATCCATGCGAAACTCATGACTTAGCTTCAAATCAATGCGATGTTGAAGGTTTACCTTCAAATCCATGCTTAACAAATGATTTAGCTTCAAACACTTGGGATATACGTGATATAGCTTCAAATGCAGACGATCAAACGAGTTAGCTTCAAAATCCATGCGATAAACTTGATTTAGCTTCAAATCAATGCGAAGTAGAAGGATTAGCTTCAAATCCATGCAACACAAATGATTTAGCTTCAAATACTTGCGATATAAATGATATAGCTTTAAATGCAGGCCTAACAAACGAGTTATCTTCTAATCCATGCGAAACTCATGATTTAGCTTCAAATCAATGCGATGTAGAAGGTTTACCTTCAAATCCATGCTTAACAAATAATTTAGCTTCAAACATTTGGGATATAAGTGATATAGCTTCAAATGCAGACGATCAAACGAGATAGCCTCAAAATCCATGCGATAAACTTGATTTAGCTTGAAATCAATGCGAAGTAGAAGGATGAGCTTCAAATCCATGCAACACAAATGATTTAGCTTCAAATACTTGCGATATAAATGATATAGCTTCAAATGTAGGCGAAACAAACGTGTTAGCTTGTAATCCATGCGAAACTCATGATTTAGCTTCAAATCAATGCGATGTAGAAGGTTTACCTTCAAATCCATGCTTAACAAATGATTTAGCTTCAAACACTTGGGATATACGTGATATAGCTTCACATGCAGACGATCAAACGAGTTAGCTTCAAAATCCATGCGATAAACTTGATTTAGCTTCAAATCAATGCGAAGTAGAAGGATTAGCTTCAAATCCGTGGAACGCAAATGATTTAGCTTCAAATACTTGCGATATAAATGATATAGCTTCAAATGCAGGCGAAACAAACGAGTTAGCTTCTAATCCATGCGAAACTCATGATTTAGCTTCAAATCAATGCGATGTAGAAGGTTTACCTTCAAATCCATGCTTAACAAATGATTTAGCTTCAAACACTTGGGATATAAGTGACATAGCTTCAAATGCAGACGATCAAACGAGTTAGCTTCATAATCCACGCGATAAATTTGATTTAGCTTCAAATCAATGCGAAGTAGAAGGATGAGCTTCAAATCCATGCAACACAAATGATTTAGCTTCAAATTCTAGCGATATAAATGATATAGATTCAAATGCAGGCAAAACTAACGTGTTAGCTTCTAATCCATGCGAAACTCATGATTTAGCTTCAAATCAATGCGATGTAGAAGGTTTACCTTCAAATCCATGCTTAAAAAATGATTTAGCTTCAAACACTTGGGATATAAGTGATATGGCTTCAAATGTAGACGATCAAACGAGTTAGCTTCAAAATCCATGCGATAAACTTGATTTAGCTTCAAATCGATGCGATGTAGAAGGGTTACCTTCAAATCCATGCTTAACAAATGATTTAGCTTCAAATACTTGCGATATAAGTGATATAGCTTCAAATGCAGGCGAAACAAACGTGTTAGCTTGTAATCCATGCGAAACTCATGATTTAGCTTCAAATCAATGCGATGTAGAAGGTTTACCTTCAAATCCATGCTTAACAAATAATTTAGCTTCAAACAATTGGGATATAAGTGATATAGCTTCAAATGCAGAAGATCAAACGAGTTAGCCTCAAAATCCATGCGATAAACTTGATTTAGCTTCAAATCAATGCGAAGTAGAAGGGTGAGCTTCAAATCCATGCAACACAAATGATTTAGCTTCAAATACTTGCGATATAAATGATATAGCTTCAAATGTAGGCGAAACAAACGAGTTAGCTTCTAATCCATGCGAAACTCATGATTTAGCTTCAAATAAATGCGATGTAGAAGGTTTACCTTCAAATCCATGCTTAACAAATAATTTAGCTTCAAACACTTGGGATATATGTGATATGGCTTCAAATGCAGACGATCAAACGAGTTAGCTTCAAAATCCATGCGATAAACTTGATTTAGCTTCAAATCAATGCGATGTAGAAGGTTTACCTTCAAATCCATGCAACACAAATGATTTAGCTTCAAATACTTGCGATATAAATGATATAGCTTCAAATGTAGGCGAAACAAACGAGTTAGCTTCTAATCCATGCGAAACTCATGATTTAGCTTCAAATAAATGCGATGTAGAAGGTTTACCTTCAAATCCATGCTTAACAAATAATTTAGCTTCAAATACTTGCGATATAAATGATATAGCTTCAAATGCAGGCGAAACAAACGTGTTAGCTTCTAATCCATGCGAAACTCATGATTTTGCTTCAAATCAATGCGATGTAGAAGGTTTACCTTCAAATCCATGCTGAACAAATGATTTAGCTTCAAACACTTGGGATATACGTGATATAGCTTCAAATGCAGGCGAAACAAACGTGTTAGATTGTAATCCATGCGAAACTCATGATTTAGCTTCAAATCAATGCGATGTAGAAGGTTTACCTTCAAATCCATGCTTAACAAATGATTTAGCTTCAAACACTTGGGATATACGTGATATAGCTTCAAATGCAGACGATCAAACGAGTTAGCTTCCAAATCCATGCGACAAACTTGATTTAGCTTCAAATCAATGCGAAGTAGAAGGATTAGCTTAAAATCCATGCAACACAAATGATTTAGCTTCAAATACTTGCGATATAAGTGATATAGCTTCAAATGCAGGCGAAACAAACGTGTTAGCTTGTAATCCATGCGAAACTCATGATTTAGCTTCAAATCAATGCGATGTAGAAGGTTTACCTTCAAATCCATGCTTAACAAATAATTTAGCTTCAAACACTTGGGATATAAGTGATATGGCTTCAAATGCAGACGATCAAACGAGATAGCCTCAAAATCCATGCGATAAACTTGATTTAGCTTGAAATCAATGCGAAGTAGAAGGATGAGCTTCAAATCCATGCAACACAAATGATTTAGCTTCAAATACTTGCGATATAAATGATATAGCTTCAAATGTAGGCGAAACAAACGTGTTAGCTTGTAATCCATGCGAAACTCATGATTTAGCTTCAAATCAATGCGATGTAGAAGGTTTACCCTCAAATCCATGCTTAAAAAATGATTTAGCTTCAAACACTTGGGATATAAGTGATATGGCTTCAAATACAGACGATCAAACGAGTTAGCTTCAAAATCCATGCGATAAAATTGATTTAGCTTCAAATCAATGCGATGTAGAATGTTTACCTTCAAATCCATGCTTAACAAATGATTTAGCTTCAAATACTTGCGATATAAATGATATAGCTTCAAATGCAGGCGAAACAAACGTGTTAGCTTGTAATCCATGCGAAACTCATGATTTAGCTTCAAATCAATGCGATGTAGAAGGTTTACCTTCAAATCCATGCTTAACAAATGATTTAGCTTCAAACACTTGGGATATACGTGATATAGCTTCAAATGAAGCCGATCAAACGAGTTAGCTTCAAAATCCATGCGATAAACTTGATTTAGCTTCAAATCAATGCGAAGTAGAAGGATTAGCTTAAAATCCATGCAACACAAATGATTTAGTTTCAGATACTTGCGGTATAAATGATACAGATTCAAATGCAGACGATCAAACGAGTTAGCCTCAAAATCCATGCGATAAACTTGATTTAGCTTGAAATCAATGCGAAGTAGAAGGATGAGCTTCAAATCCATGCAACACAAATGATTTAGATTCAAATACTTGCGATATAAATGATATAGCTTCAAATGTAGGCGAAACAAACGTGTTAGCTTGTAATCCATGCGAAACTCATGATTTAGCTTCAAATCAATGCGATGTAGAAGGTTTACCTTCAAATCCATGCTTAACAAATGATTTAGCTTCAAACACTTGGGATATACGTGATATAGCTTCAAATGCAGGCGAAACAAACGAGTTAGCTTGTAATCCATGCGAAACTCATGACTTAGCTTCAAATCAATGCGATGTTGAAGGTTTACCTTCAAATCCATGCTTAACAAATGATTTAGCTTCAAACACTTGGGATATACGTGATATAGCTTCAAATGCAGACGATCAAACGAGTTAGCTTCAAAATCCATGCGATAAACTTGATTTAGCTTCAAATCAATGCGAAGTAGAAGGATTAGCTTCAAATCCATGCAACACAAATGATTTAGCTTCAAATACTTGCGATATAAATGATATAGCTTTAAATGCAGGCCTAACAAACGAGTTATCTTCTAATCCATGCGAAACTCATGATTTAGCTTCAAATCAATGCGATGTAGAAGGTTTACCTTCAAATCCATGCTTAACAAATAATTTAGCTTCAAACATTTGGGATATAAGTGATATAGCTTCAAATGCAGACGATCAAACGAGATAGCCTCAAAATCCATGCGATAAACTTGATTTAGCTTGAAATCAATGCGAAGTAGAAGGATGAGCTTCAAATCCATGCAACACAAATGATTTAGCTTCAAATACTTGCGATATAAATGATATAGCTTCAAATGTAGGCGAAACAAACGTGTTAGCTTGTAATCCATGCGAAACTCATGATTTAGCTTCAAATCAATGCGATGTAGAAGGTTTACCTTCAAATCCATGCTTAACAAATGATTTAGCTTCAAACACTTGGGATATACGTGATATAGCTTCACATGCAGACGATCAAACGAGTTAGCTTCAAAATCCATGCGATAAACTTGATTTAGCTTCAAATCAATGCGAAGTAGAAGGATTAGCTTCAAATCCGTGGAACGCAAATGATTTAGCTTCAAATACTTGCGATATAAATGATATAGCTTCAAATGCAGGCGAAACAAACGAGTTAGCTTCTAATCCATGCGAAACTCATGATTTAGCTTCAAATCAATGCGATGTAGAAGGTTTACCTTCAAATCCATGCTTAACAAATGATTTAGCTTCAAACACTTGGGATATAAGTGACATAGCTTCAAATGCAGACGATCAAACGAGTTAGCTTCATAATCCACGCGATAAATTTGATTTAGCTTCAAATCAATGCGAAGTAGAAGGATGAGCTTCAAATCCATGCAACACAAATGATTTAGCTTCAAATTCTAGCGATATAAATGATATAGATTCAAATGCAGGCAAAACTAACGTGTTAGCTTCTAATCCATGCGAAACTCATGATTTAGCTTCAAATCAATGCGATGTAGAAGGTTTACCTTCAAATCCATGCTTAAAAAATGATTTAGCTTCAAACACTTGGGATATAAGTGATATGGCTTCAAATGTAGACGATCAAACGAGTTAGCTTCAAAATCCATGCGATAAACTTGATTTAGCTTCAAATCGATGCGATGTAGAAGGGTTACCTTCAAATCCATGCTTAACAAATGATTTAGCTTCAAATACTTGCGATATAAGTGATATAGCTTCAAATGCAGGCGAAACAAACGTGTTAGCTTGTAATCCATGCGAAACTCATGATTTAGCTTCAAATCAATGCGATGTAGAAGGTTTACCTTCAAATCCATGCTTAACAAATAATTTAGCTTCAAACAATTGGGATATAAGTGATATAGCTTCAAATGCAGAAGATCAAACGAGTTAGCCTCAAAATCCATGCGATAAACTTGATTTAGCTTCAAATCAATGCGAAGTAGAAGGGTGAGCTTCAAATCCATGCAACACAAATGATTTAGCTTCAAATACTTGCGATATAAATGATATAGCTTCAAATGTAGGCGAAACAAACGAGTTAGCTTCTAATCCATGCGAAACTCATGATTTAGCTTCAAATAAATGCGATGTAGAAGGTTTACCTTCAAATCCATGCTTAACAAATAATTTAGCTTCAAACACTTGGGATATATGTGATATGGCTTCAAATGCAGACGATCAAACGAGTTAGCTTCAAAATCCATGCGATAAACTTGATTTAGCTTCAAATCAATGCGATGTAGAAGGTTTACCTTCAAATCCATGCAACACAAATGATTTAGCTTCAAATACTTGCGATATAAATGATATAGCTTCAAATGTAGGCGAAACAAACGAGTTAGCTTCTAATCCATGCGAAACTCATGATTTAGCTTCAAATAAATGCGATGTAGAAGGTTTACCTTCAAATCCATGCTTAACAAATAATTTAGCTTCAAATACTTGCGATATAAATGATATAGCTTCAAATGCAGGCGAAACAAACGTGTTAGCTTCTAATCCATGCGAAACTCATGATTTTGCTTCAAATCAATGCGATGTAGAAGGTTTACCTTCAAATCCATGCTGAACAAATGATTTAGCTTCAAACACTTGGGATATACGTGATATAGCTTCAAATGCAGGCGAAACAAACGTGTTAGATTGTAATCCATGCGAAACTCATGATTTAGCTTCAAATCAATGCGATGTAGAAGGTTTACCTTCAAATCCATGCTTAACAAATGATTTAGCTTCAAACACTTGGGATATATGTGATATAGCTTCAAATGCAGACGATCAAACGAGTTAGCTTCCAAATCCATGCGACAAACTTGATTTAGCTTCAAATCAATGCGAAGTAGAAGGATTAGCTTAAAATCCATGCAACACAAATGATTTAGCTTCAAATACTTGCGATATAAGTGATATAGCTTCAAATGCAGGCGAAACAAACGTGTTAGCTTGTAATCCATGCGAAACTCATGATTTAGCTTCAAATCAATGCGATGTAGAAGGTTTACCTTCAAATCCATGCTTAACAAATAATTTAGCTTCAAACACTTGGGATATAAGTGATATGGCTTCAAATGCAGACGATCAAACGAGATAGCCTCAAAATCCATGCGATAAACTTGATTTAGCTTGAAATCAATGCGAAGTAGAAGGATGAGCTTCAAATCCATGCAACACAAATGATTTAGCTTCAAATACTTGCGATATAAATGATATAGCTTCAAATGTAGGCGAAACAAACGTGTTAGCTTGTAATCCATGCGAAACTCATGATTTAGCTTCAAATCAATGCGATGTAGAAGGTTTACCTTCAAATCCATGCTTAACAAATGATTTAGCTTCAAACACTTGGGATATACGTGATATAGCTTCACATGCAGACGATCAAACGAGTTAGCTTCATAATCCACGCGATAAATTTGATTTAGCTTCAAATCAATGCGAAGTAGAAGGATGAGCTTCAAATCCATGCAACACAAATGATTTAGCTTCAAATTCTAGCGATATAAATGATATAGATTCAAATGCAGGCAAAACTAACGTGTTAGCTTCTAATCCATGCGAAACTCATGATTTAGCTTCAAATCAATGCGATGTAGAAGGTTTACCTTCAAATCCATGCTTAAAAAATGATTTAGCTTCAAACACTTGGGATATAAGTGATATGGCTTCAAATGTAGACGATCAAACGAGTTAGCTTCAAAATCCATGCGATAAACTTGATTTAGCTTCAAATCGATGCGATGTAGAAGGGTTACCTTCAAATCCATGCTTAACAAATGATTTAGCTTCAAATACTTGCGATATAAGTGATATAGCTTCAAATGCAGGCGAAACAAACGTGTTAGCTTGTAATCCATGCGAAACTCATGATTTAGCTTCAAATCAATGCGATGTAGAAGGTTTACCTTCAAATCCATGCTTAACAAATAATTTAGCTTCAAACAATTGGGATATAAGTGATATAGCTTCAAATGCAGGCGAAACAAACGTGTTAGCTTCTAATCCATGCGAAACTCATGATTTTGCTTCAAATCAATGCGATGTAGAAGGTTTACCTTCAAATCCATGCTGAACAAATGATTTAGCTTCAAACACTTGGGATATACGTGATATAGCTTCAAATGCAGGCGAAACAAACGTGTTAGATTGTAATCCATGCGAAACTCATGATTTAGCTTCAAATCAATGCGATGTAGAAGGTTTACCTTCAAATCCATGCTTAACAAATGATTTAGCTTCAAACACTTGGGATATACGTGATATAGCTTCAAATGCAGACGATCAAACGAGTTAGCTTCCAAATCCATGCGACAAACTTGATTTAGCTTCAAATCAATGCGAAGTAGAAGGATTAGCTTAAAATCCATGCAACACAAATGATTTAGCTTCAAATACTTGCGATATAAGTGATATAGCTTCAAATGCAGGCGAAACAAACGTGTTAGCTTGTAATCCATGCGAAACTCATGATTTAGCTTCAAATCAATGCGATGTAGAAGGTTTACCTTCAAATCCATGCTTAACAAATAATTTAGCTTCAAACAATTGGGATATAAGTGATATAGCTTCAAATGCAGAAGATCAAACGAGTTAGCCTCAAAATCCATGCGATAAACTTGATTTAGCTTCAAATCAATGCGAAGTAGAAGGGTGAGCTTCAAATCCATGCAACACAAATGATTTAGCTTCAAATACTTGCGATATAAATGATATAGCTTCAAATGTAGGCGAAACAAACGAGTTAGCTTCTAATCCATGCGAAACTCATGATTTAGCTTCAAATAAATGCGATGTAGAAGGTTTACCTTCAAATCCATGCTTAACAAATAATTTAGCTTCAAACACTTGGGATATAAGTGATATGGCTTCAAATGCAGACGATCAAACGAGTTAGCTTCAAAATCCATGCGATAAACATGATTTAGCTTCAAATCAATGCGATGTAGAAGGTTTACCTTCAAATCCATGCAACACAAATGATTTAGCTTCAAATACTTGCGATATAAATGATATAGCTTCAAATGTAGGCGAAACAAACGAGTTAGCTTCTAATCCATGCGAAACTCATGATTTAGCTTCAAATAAATGCGATGTAGAAGGTTTACCTTCAAATCCATGCTTAACAAATAATTTAGCTTCAAACACTTGGGATATACGTGATATAGCTTCAAATGCAGGCGAAACAAACGTGTTAGATTGTAATCCATGCGAAACTCATGATTTAGCTTCAAATCAATGCGATGTAGAAGGTTTACCTTCAAATCCATGCTTAACAAATGATTTAGCTTCAAACACTTGGGATATACGTGATATAGCTTCAAATGCAGACGATCAAACGAGTTAGCTTCCAAATCCATGCGACAAACTTGATTTAGCTTCAAATCAATGCGAAGTAGAAGGATTAGCTTAAAATCCATGCAACACAAATGATTTAGCTTCAAATACTTGCGATATAAATGATATAGCTTCAAATGCAGGCGAAACAAACGTGTTAGCTTCTAATCCATGCGAAACTCATGATTTAGCTTCAAATCAATGCGATGTAGAAGGTTTACCTTCAAATCCATGCTTAACAAATAATTTAGCTTCAAACACTTGGGATATAAGTGATATAGCTTCAAATGCAGACGATCAAACGGATTAGCTTCAAAATCCATGCGATAAACTTGATTTAGCTTCAAATCAATGCGAAGTAGAAGGATTAGCTTCAAATCCATGCTTAACAAATAATTTAGCTTCAAACAATAGGGATATAAGTGATATAGCTTCAAATGCTGAAGATCAAACGAGTTAGCCTCAAAATCCATGCGATAAACTTGATTTAGCTTCAAATCAATGCGAAGTAGAAGGGTGAGCTTCAAATCCATGCAACACAAATGATTTAGCTTCAAATACTTGCGATATAAATGATATAGCTTCAAATGTAGGCGAAACAAACGAGTTAGCTTCTAATCCATGCGAAACTCATGATTTAGCTTCAAATAAATGCGATGTAGAAGGTTTACCTTCAAATCCATGCTTAACAAATAATTTAGCTTCAAACACTTGGGATATAAGTGATATGGCTTCAAATGCAGACGATCAAACGAGTTAGCTTCAAAATCCATGCGATAAACTTGATTTAGCTTGAAATCAATGCGAAGTAGAAGGATGAGCTTCAAATCCATGTAACACAAATGATTTGGCTTCAAATACTTGCGATATAAATGATATAGCTTTAAATGCAGGCCTAACAAACGAGTTATCTTCTAATCCATGCGAAACTCATGATTTAGCTTCAAATCAATGCGATGTAGAAGGTTTACCTTCAAATCCATGCTTAACAAATGAGTTAGCTTCAAACACTTGGGATATACCTCATATAGCTTCAAATGCAGACGATCAAACGAGTTAGCTTCATAATCCACGCGATAAATTTGATTTAGCTTCAAATCAATGCGAAGTAGAAGGATGAGCTTCAAATCCATGCAACACAAATGATTTAGCTTCAAATTCTAGCGATATAAATGATATAGCTTGAAATGCAGGCGAAACAAACGTGTTAGCTTGTAATCCATGCGAAACTCATGATTAAGCTTCAAATCAATGCGATGTAGAAGGTTTACCTTCAAATCCATGCTTAACAAATGATTTAGCTTCAAATACTTGCGATATAAATGATATAGCTTCAAATGCAGAAGAAACAAACGGGTTATCTTCAAATCCATGCCATGCACTTGATTTAGCTGAAAATCAATGCGATGTAGAAGGTTTACCTTCAAATCCATGCGAAACAAATGATTTAGCATCAGATACTTGCGATATAAGTGATATAGCTTCAAATGCAGGCGAAACAAACGAGTTAGCTTCTAATCCATGCGAAACTCATGATTTAGCTTCAAATCAATGCGATGTAGAAGGTTTACCTTCAAATCCATGCTTAACAAATGATTTAGCTTCAAACACTTGGGATATAAGTGACATAGCTTCAAATGCAGACGATCAAACGAGTTAGCTTCATAATCCACGCGATAAATTTGATTTAGCTTCAAATCAATGCGAAGTAGAAGGATGAGCTTCAAATCCATGCAACACAAATGATTTAGCTTCAAATTCTAGCGATATAGATGATATAGATTCAAATGCAGGCAAAACAAACGTGTTAGCTTCTAATCCATGCGAAACTCATGATTTAGCTTCAAATCAATGCGATGTAGAAGGTTTACCTTCAAATCCATGCTTAACAAATGATTTAGCTTCAAATACTTGGGATATAAATGATATAGCTTCAAATGCAGAAGATACAAACGGGTTATCTTCAAATCCATGCCATACACTTGATTTAGCTGAAAATCAATGCGATGTAGAAGGTTTACCTTCAAATCCATGCTTAACAAATGATTTAGCTTCAAATACTTGCGATATAAATGATATAGCTTCAAATGCAGAAGAAACAAACGAGTTATCTTCAAATCCATGCCATGCACTTGATTTAGCTGAAAATCAATGCGATGTAGAAGGTTTAGCTTCAAATCCATGCGAAACAAATGATTTAGCTTCAAATACTTGCGATATAAATGATATAGCTTCAAATGTAGGCGAAACAAACGAGTTAGCTTCTAATCCATGCGAAACTCATGATTTAGCTTCAAATAAATGCGATGTAGAAGGTTTACCTTCAAATCCATGCTTAACAAATAATTTAGCTTCAAATACTTGCGATATAAATGATATAGCTTCAAATGCAGGCGAAACAAACGTGTTAGCTTCTAATCCATGCGAAACTCATGATTTAGCTTCAAATCAATGCGATGTAGAAGGTTTACCTTCAAATCCATGCTGAACAAATGATTTAGCTTCAAACACTTGGGATATACGTGATATAGCTTCAAATGCAGGCGAAACAAACGTGTTAGATTGTAATCCATGCGAAACTCATGATTTAGCTTCAAATCAATGCGATGTAGAAGGTTTACCTTCAAATCCATGCAACACAAATGATTTAGCTTCAAACACTTGGGATATACGTGATATAGCTTCAAATGCAGACGATCAAACGAGTTAGCTTCCAAATCCATGCGACAAACTTGATTTAGCTTCAAATCAATGCGAAGTAGAAGGATTAGCTTAAAATCCATGCAACACAAATGATTTAGCTTCAAATACTTGCGATATAAATGATATAGCTTCAAATGCAGGCGTAACAAACGTGTTAGCTTCTATTCCATGCGAAACTCATGATTTAGCTTCAAATCAATGCGATGTAGAGGGTTTACCTTCAAATCCATGATTAACAAATAATTTAGCTTCAAACACTTGGGATATAAGTGATATAGCTTCAAATGCAGAAGATCAAACGAGTTAGCCTCAAAATCCATGCGATAAACTTGATTTAGCTTCAAATCAATGCGAAGTAGAAGGGTGAGCTTCAAATCCATGCAACACAAATGATTTAGCTTCAAATACTTGCGATATAAATGATATAGCTTCAAATGTAGGCGAAACAAACGAGTTAGCTTCTAATCCATGCGAAACTCATGATTTAGCTTCAAATAAATGCGATGTAGAAGGTTTACCTTCAAATCCATGCTTAACAAATAATTTAGCTTCAAACACTTGGGATATTAGTGATATAGCTTCAAATGCAGACGATCAAACGAGTTAGCCTCAAAATCCATGCGATAAACTTGATTTAGCTTGAAATCAATGCGAAGTAGAAGGATGAGCTTCAAATCCATGCAACACAAATGATTTAGCTTCAAATAATTGCGATATAAATGATATAGCTTCAAATGTAGGCGAAACAAACGTGTTAGCTTGTAATCCATGCAAAACTCATGATTGAGCTTCAAATCAATGCGATGTAGAAGGTTTACCTTCAAATCCATGCTGAACAAATGATTTAGCTTCAAACACTTGGGATATACGTGATATAGCTTCAAATGCAGGCGAAACAAACGTGTTAAATTGTAATCCATGCGAAACTCATGATTTAGCTTCAAATCAATGCGATGTAGAAGGTTTACCTTCAAATCCATGCTTAACAAATGATTTAGCTTCAAACACTTGGGATATACGTGATATAGCTTCAAATGCAGACGATCAAACGAGTTAGCTTCAAAATCCATGCGATAAACTTGATTTAGCTACAAATCAATGCGAAGTAGAAGGATTAGCTTAAAATCCATGCAACACAAATGATTTAGCTTCAAATACTTGCGATATAAATGATATAGCTTCAAATGCAGGCGAAAGAAACGTGTTAGCTTCTAATCCATGCGAAACTCATGATTTAGCTTCAAATCAATGCGATGTAGAAGGTTTACCTTCAAATCCATGCTTAACAAATAATTTAGCTACAAAAACTTGGGATATAAGTGATATAGCTTCAAATGCAGACGATCAAACGAATTAGCTTCAAAATCCATGCGATAAACTTGATTTAGCTTCAAATCAATGCGAAGTAGAAGGATTAGCTTCAAATCCATGCAACACAAATGATTTAGCTTCAGACACTTGGGATATAAGTGATATAGCTTCAAATGCAGACGATCAAACGAGTTAGCTTCAAGTCCACGCGAAAAAAGTGGTTTAGCTTCAGACATATGCGATATAAGTGATATAGCTTCAAATGCAGAAGACACAAACGAGTTATATTCAAATCCATGCCATGCACTTGATTTAACTGAAAATCAATGCGATGTAGAAGGTTTAGTTTCAAATCCATGCGAAACAAATGATTTAGTTTCAGATACTTGCGGTATAAATGATACAGATTCAAATGCAGACGAAACAAACGAGTTAGCTTCATATCTATGCGAAACACATGATTTAGTTTCAAATCAATGCGATGTAGAAGGTTTACCTTCAAATCCATGCTTAAAAAATGATTTAGCTTCAAACACTTGGGATATAAGTGATATGGCTTCAAATGCAGACGATCAAACGAGTTAGCTTCAAAATCCATGCGATAAACTTCATTTAGCTTCAAATCAATGCGATGTAGAAGGTTTACCTTCAAATCCATGCTTAACAAATGATTTAGCTTCAAATACTTGCGATATAAATGATACAGCTTCAAATGCAGGCGAAACAAACGTGTTAGCTTGTAATCCATGCGAAACTCATGATTTAGTTTCAAATCAATGCGATGTAGAAGGTTTACCTTCAAATCCATGCTTAACAAATGATTTAGCTTCAAACACTTGGGATATACGTGATATAGCTTCAAATGCAGACGATCAAACGAGTTAGCTTCAAAATCCATGCGATAAACTTGATTTAGCTTCAAATCAATGCGAAGTAGAAGGATTAGCTTAAAATCCATGCAACACAAATGATTTAGCTTCAAATACTTGCGATATAAATGATATAGCTTCAAATGCAGGCGAAACAAACGAGTTAGCTTATAATCCATGCGAAACTCATGATTTAGCTTCAAATCAATGCGATGTAGAAGGTTTACCTTCAAATCCATGCTTAACAAATGATTTAGCTTCAAACACTTGGGATATACGTGATATAGCTTCAAATGCAGGCGAAACAAACGAGTTAGCTTGTAATCCATGCGAAACTCATGACTTAGCTTCAAATCAATGCGATGTAGAAGGTTTACCTTCAAATCCATGCTTAACAAATGATTTAGCTTCAGACACTTGGGATATACGTGATATAGCTTCAAATGCAGACGGTCAAACGAGTTAGCTTCAAAATCCATGCGATAAACTTGATTTAGCTTCAAATCAATGCGAAGTAGAAGGATTAGCTTCAAATCCATGCAACACAAATGATTTAGCTTCAAATACTTGCGATATAAATGATATAGCTTTAAATGCAGGCCTAACAAACGAGTTATCTTCTAATCCATGCGAAACTCATGATTTAGCTTCAAATCAATGCGATGTAGAAGGTTTACCTTCAAATCCATGCTTAACAAATGATTTAGCTTCAAACACTTGGGATATACCTGATATAGCTTCAAATGCAGACGATCAAACGAGTTAGCTTCAAAATCCATGCGATAAACTTGATTTAGCTTCAAATCAATGCGAAGTAGAAGGGTGAGCTTCAAATCCATGCAACACAAATGATTTAGCTTCAAATACTTGCGATATAAATGATATAGCTTCAAATGTAGGCGAAACAAACGAGTTAGCTTCTAATCCATGCGAAACTCATGATTTAGCTTCAAATAAATGCGATGTAGAAGGTTTACCTTCAAATCCATGCTTAACAAATAATTTAGCTTCAAACACTTGGGACATAAGTGATATAGCTTCAAATGCAGACGATCAAACTTGTTAGCCTCAAAATCCATGCGATAAACTTGATGTAGCTTGAAATCAATGCGAAGTAGAAGGATGAGCTTCAAATCCATGTAACACAAATGATTTGGCTTCAAATACTTGCGATATAAATGATATAGCTTCAAATGTAGGCGAAACAAACGAGTTAGCTTCTAATACATGCGAAACTCATGATTTAGCTTCAAATCAATGCGATGTAGAAGATTTACCTTCAAATCCATGCTTAACAAATGATTTAGCTTCAAACACTTGGGATATAAGTGACATAGCTTCAAATGCAGACGATCAAACGAGTTAGCTTCATAATCCACGCGATAAATTTGATTTAGCTTCAAATCAATGCGAAGTAGAAGGATGAGCTTCAAATCCATGCAACACAAATGATTTAGCTTCAAATTCTAGCGATATAAATGATATAGATTCAAATGCAGGCAAAACAAACGTGTTAGCTTCTAATGCATGCGAAACTCATGATTTAGCTTCAAATCAATGCGATGTAGAAGGTTTACCTTCAAATCCATGCTTAACAAATGATTTAGCTCCAAATACTTGGGATATAAATGATAAAGCTTCAAATGCAGAAGAAACAAACGGGTTATCTTCAAATCCATGCCATGCACTTGATTTAGCTGAAAATCAATGCGATGTAGAAGGTTTAGCTTCAAATCCATGCGAAACAAATGATTTAGCATCAGATACTTGCGATATAAGTGATATAGCTTCAAATGCAGGCGAAACAAACGAGTTAGCTTCTAATCCATGCGAAACTCATGATTTAGCTTCAAATCAATGCGATGTAGAAGGTTTACCTTCAAATCCATGCTTAACAAATGATTTAGCTTCAAACACTTGGGATATAAGTGACATAGCTTCAAATGCAGACGATCAAACGAGTTAGCTTCATAATCCACGCGATAAATTTGATTTAGCTTCAAATCAATGCGAAGTAGAAGGATGAGCTTCAAATCCATGCAACACAAATGATTTAGCTTCAAATTCTAGCGATATAGATGATATAGATTCAAATGCAGGCAAAACAAACGTGTTAGCTTCTAATCCATGCGAAACTCATGATTTAGCTTCAAATCAATGCGATGTAGAAGGTTTACCTTCAAATCCATGCTTAACAAATGATTTAGCTTCAAATACTTGGGATATAAATGATATAGCTTCAAATGCAGAAGATACAAACGGGTTATCTTCAAATCCATGCCATACACTTGATTTAGCTGAAAATCAATGCGATGTAGAAGGTTTACCTTCAAATCCATGCTTAACAAATGATTTAGCTTCAAATACTTGCGATATAAATGATATAGCTTCAAATGCAGAAGAAACAAACGAGTTATCTTCAAATCCATGCCATGCACTTGATTTAGCTGAAAATCAATGCGATGTAGAAGGTTTAGCTTCAAATCCATGCGAAACAAATGATTTAGCGTCAAATACTTGCGATATAAAATGATATAGCTTCAAATGTAGCGAAACAAACGAGTTAGCTTCTAATCCATGCGAAACTCATGATTTAGCTTCAAATAAATGCGATGTAGAAGGTTTACCTTCAAATCCATGCTTAACAAATAATTTAGCTTCAAATACTTGCGATATAAATGATATAGCTTCAATTGCAGGCGAAACAAACGTGTTAGCTTGTAATCCATGCGAAACTCATGATTTAGCTTCAAATCAATGCGATGTAGAAGGTTTACCTTCAAATCCATGCTGAACAAATGATTTAGCTTCAAACACTTGGGGATATACGTGATATAGCTTCAAATGCAGGCGAAACAAACGTGTTAGATTGTAATCCATGCGAAACTCATGATTTAGCTTCAAATCAATGCGATGTAGAAGGTTTACCTTCAAATCCATGCAACACAAATGATTTAGCTTCAAACACTTGGGATATACGTGATATAGCTTCAAATGCAGACGATCAAACGAGTTAGCTTCCAAATCCATGCGACAAACTTGATTTAGCTTCAAATCAATGCGGAGTAGAAGGATTAGCTTAAAATCCATGCAACACAAATGATTTAGCTTCAAATACTTGCGATATAAATGATATAGCTTCAAATGCAGGCGTAACAAACGTGTTAGCTTCTATTCCATGCGAAACTCATGATTTAGCTTCAAATCAATGCGATGTAGAAGGTTTACCTTCAAATCCATGATTAACAAATAATTAGCTTCAAACACTTGGGATATAAGTGATATAGCTTCAAATGCAGAAGATCAAACGAGTTAGCCTCAAAATCCATGCGATTAAACTTGATTTAGCTTCAAATCAATGCGAAGTAGAAGGGTGAGCTTCAAATCCAATGCAACACAAATGATTTAGCTTCAAATACTTGCGATATAAATGATATAGCTTCAAATGTAGGCGAAACAAACGAGTTAGCTTCTAATCCATGCGAAACTCATGATTTAGCTTCAAATAAATGCGATGTAGAAGGTTTACCTTCAAATCCATGCTTAAAAAATGATTTAGCTTCAAACACTTGGGATATAAGTGATATGGCTTCAAATGCAGACGATCAAACGAGTTAGCTTCAAAATCCATGCGATAAACTTCATTTAGCTTCAAATACTTGCGATATAAATGATACAGCTTCAAATGCAGGCGAAACAAACGTGTTAGCTTGTAATCCATGCGAATCTCATGATTTAGCTTCAAATAAATGCGATGTAGAAGGTTTACCTTCAAATCCATGCTTAAAAAATGATTTAGCTTCAAACACTTGGGATATAAGTGATATGGCTTCAAATGCAGACGATCAAACGAGTAGCTTCAAAATCCATGCGATAAACTTCATTTAGCTTCAAATACTTGCGATATAAATGATACAGCTTCAAATGCAGGCGAAACAAACGTGTTAGCTTGTAATCCATGCGAATCTCATGATTTAGCTTCAAATCAATGCGATGTAGAAGGTTTACCTTCAAATCCATGCTTAAAAAATAATTTAGCTTCAAACACTTGGGATATAAGTGATATAGCTTCAAATGCAGACGATCAAACGAGTTAGCTTCAAGTCCACGCGAAAAAGTGGTTTAGCTTCAGACATATGCGATAATAAGTGATATAGCTTCAAATGCAGAAGACACAAACGAGTTATCTTCAAATCCATGACATGCACTTGATTTAAATGAAAATCAATGCGATGTAGAAGGTTTAGCTTCAAATCCACGCGAAACAAATGATTTAGTTTCAGATACTTGCGGTATAAATGATACAGATTCAAATGCAGACGAAACAAACGAGTTAGCTTCATATCTATGCGAAACACATGATTTAGTTTCAAATCAATGCGATGTAGAAGGTTTACCTTCAAATCCATGCTTAAAAAATGATTTAGCTTCATACACTTGGGATATAAGTGATATGGCTTCAAATGCAGACGATCAAACGAGTTAGCTTCAAAATCCATGCGATAAACTTCATTTAGCTTCAAATACTTGCGATATAAATGATACAGCTTCAAATGCAGGCGAAACAAACGTGTTAGCTTGTAATCCATGCGAATCTCATGATTTAGCTTCAAATCAATGCGATGTAGAAGGTTTACCTCCAAATCATGCTTAACAAATAATTTAGCTTCAAACACTTGGGATATAAGTGATATAGCTTCAAATGCAGAAGATCAAACGAGTTAGCCTCAAAATCCATGCGATAAACTTGATTTAGCTTCAAATCAATGCGAAGTAGAAGGTGAGCTTCAAATCCATGCAACACAAATGATTTAGCTTCAAATACTTGCGATATAAATGATATAGCTTCAAATGTAGGCGAAACAAACGAGTTAGCTTCTAATCCATGCGAAACTCATGATTTAGCTTCAAATCAATGCGATGTAGAAGGATGAGCTTCAAATCCATGCAACACAAATGATTTAGCTTCAAATACTTGCGATATAAATGATACAGCTTCAAATGCAGGCGAAACAAACGTGTTAGATTGTAATCCATGCGAAACTCATGATTTAGCTTCAAATCAATGCGATGTAGAAGGTTTACCTTCAAATCCATGCTTAACAAATAATTTAGCTTCAAACACTTGGGACATAAGTGATATAGCTTCAAATGCAGACGATCAAACGAGTTAGCCTCAAAATCCATGCGATATACTTGATTTAGCTTGAAATCAATGCGAAGTAGAAGGATTGAGCTTCAAATCCATGCAACGCAAATGATTTAGCTTCAAATGTAGGCGAAACAAACGTGTTAGCTTGTAATCCATGCGAAATCTCATGATTTAGCTTCAAATCAATGCGATGTAGAAGGTTTACCTCCAAATCCATGCTTAACAAATAATTTAGCTTCAAACACTTGGGATATAAGTGATATAGCTTCAAATGCAGAAGATCAAACGAGTTAGCCTCAAAATCCATGCGAAACTCATGATTTAGCTTCAAATCAATGCGATGTAGAAGGTTTACCTTCAAATCCATGCTGAACAAATGATTTAGCTTCAAACACTTGGGATATACGTGATATAGCTTCAAATGCAGGCGAAACAAACGTGTTAGATTGTAATCCATGCGAAACTCATGATTTAGCTTCAAATCAATCCGATGTAGAAGGTTTACCTTCAAATCCATGCTTAACAAATGATTTAGCTTCAAACACTTGGGATATACGTGATATAGCTTCAAATGCAGACGATCAAACGAGTTAGCTTCCAAATCCATGCGACAAACTTGATTTAGCTTCAAATCAATGCGAAGTAGAAGGATTAGCTTAATATCCATGCAACACAAATGATTTAGCTTCAAATACTTGCGATATAAATGATATAGCTTCAAATGCAGGCGAAACAAACGTGTTAGCTTCTAATCCATGCGAAACTCATGATTTAGCTTCAAATCAATGCGATGTAGAAGGTTTACCTTCAAATCCATGCTTAACAAATAATTTAGCTTCAAACACTTGGGATATAAGTGATATAGCTTCAAATGCAGACGATCAAACGAATTAGCTTCAAAATCCATGCGATAAACTTGATTTAGCTTCAAATCAATGCGAAGTAGAAGGATTAGCTTCAAATCCATGCAACACAAATGATTTAGCTTCAGACACTTGGGATATAAGTGATATAGCTTCAAATGCAGACGATCAAACGAGTTAGCTTCAAGTCCACGCGAAAAAAGTGGTTTAGCTTCAGACATTTGCGATATAAGTGATATAGCTTCAAATGCAGAAGACACAAACGAGTTGTCTTCAAATCCATGCCATGCACTTGATTTAGCTGAAAATCAATGCGATGTAGAAGGTTTACCTCAAATCCATGCGAAACAAATGATTTAGTTTCAGATACTTGCGGTATAAATGATACAGACTCAAATGCAGACGAAACAAACGAGTTAGCTTCATATCTATGCGAAACACATGATTTAGCTTCAAATCAATGCGATGTAGAAGGTTTACCTTCAAATCCATGCTTAAAAAATGATTTAGCTTCAAACACTTGGGATATAAGTGATATGGCTTCAAATGTAGACGATCAAACGAGTTAGCTTCAAAATCCATGCGCTAAACTTGATTTAGCTTCAAATCGATGCGATGTAGAAGGTTTACCTTCAAATCCATGCTTAACAAATAATTTAGCTTCAAACACTTGGGATATAAGTGATATAGCTTCAAATGCAGACGATCAAACGAGTTAGCTTCAAAATCCATGCGATAAACTTGATTTAGCTTCAAATCAATGCGAAGTAGAAGGGTGAGCTTCAAATCCATGCAACACAAATGATTTAGCTTCAAATACTTGCGATATAAATGATATAGCTTCAAATGTAGGCGAAACAAACGAGTTAGCTTCTAATCCATGCGAAACTCATGATTTAGCTTCAAATCAATGCGATGTAGAAGGTTTACCTTCAAATCCATGCTTAACAAATGATTTAGCTTCAAACACTTGGGATATACGTGATATAGCTTCAAATGCAGACGATCAACGAGTTAGCTTCAAAATCCATGCGATAAACTTGATTTAGCTTCAAATCAATGCGAAGTAGAAGGATTAGCTTAAAATCCATACAACACAAATGATTTAGCTTCAAATACTTGCGATATAAATGATATAGCTTCAAATGCAGGCGAAACAAACGTGTTAGCTTCTAATCCATGCGAAACTCATGATTTAGCTTCAAATCAATGCGATGTAGAAGGTTTACCTCAAATCCATGCTTAACAAATAATTTAGCTACAAAAACTTGGGATATAAGTGATATAGCTTCAAATGCAGACGATCAAACGAATTAGCTTCAAAATCCATGCGATAAACTTGATTTAGCTTCAAATCAATGCGAAGTAGAAGGATTAGCTTCAAATCCATGCAACACAAATGATTTAGCTTCAGACACTTGGGATATAAGTGATATAGCTTCAAATGCAGACGATCAAACGAGTTAGCTTCAAGTCCACGCGAAAAAAGTGGTTTAGCTTCAGACATATGCGATATAAGTGATATAGCTTCAAATGCAGAAGACACAAACGTGTTATATTCAAATCCATGCCATGCACTTGATTTAACTGAAAATCAATGCGATGTAGAAGGTTTAGTTTCAAATCCATGCGAAACAAATGATTTAGTTTCAGATACTTGCGGTATAAATGATACAGATTCAAATGCAGACGAAACAAACGAGTTAGCTTCATATCTATACGAAACACATGATTTAGTTTCAAATCAATGCGATGTAGATGGTTTACCTTCAAATCCATGCTTAAAAAATGATTTAGCTTCAAACACTTGGGATATAAGTGATATGGCTTCAAATGCACACGATCAAACGAGTCAGCTTCAAAATCCATGCGATAAACTTCATTTAGCTTCAAATCAATGCGATGTAGAAGGTTTACCTTCAAATCCATGCTTAACAAATGATTTAGCTTCAAATACTTGCGATATAAATGATACAGCTTCAAATGCAGGCGAAACAAACGTGTTAGCTTGTAATCCATGCGAATCTCATGATTTAGCTTCAAATCAATGCGATGTAGAAGGTTTACCTCCAAATCCATGCTTAACAAATAATTTAGCTTCAAACACTTGGGATATAAGTGATATAGCTTCAAATGCAGAAGATCAAACGAGTTAGCCTCAAAATCCATGCGATAAACTTGATTTATCTTCAAATCAATGCGAAGTAGAAGGGTGAGCTTCAAATCCATGCAACACAAATGATTTAGCTTCAAATACTTGCGATATAAATGATATAGCTTCAAATGTAGGCGAAACAAACGAGTTAGCTTCTAATCCATGCGAAACTCATGATTTAGCTTCAATAAATGCGATGTAGAAGGTTTACCTTCAAATCCATGCTTAACAAATAATTTAGCTTCAAACACTTGGGACATAAGTGATATAGCTTCAAATGCAGACGATCAAACGAGTTAGCCTCAAAATCCATGCGATAAACTTGATTTAGCTTGAAATCAATGCGAAGTAGAAGGATGAGCTTCAAATCCATGCAACACAAATGATTTAGCTTCAAATAATTGCGATATAAATGATATAGCTTCAAATGTAGGCGAAACAAACGTGTTAGCTTGTAATCCATGCGAAACTCATG
>NW_027477516.1:0-67928 GCF_051020955.1 Megalopta genalis | reverse complement strand
ACGCGAAACATACGATTTAGCTTCAATATCATGCGATATACACGATTTCGCTTCAAATTCGTGCGAAATAGCGATTTTAAACAAACGATTTAGCTTCAAATTCATGCGAAATGAACAATTAAGGTTCAGATTAATGCGAAATACACGAATTAGCTTTAAATCAACGCGAAACATACGATTTAGCAGAAATATCATGCGATATACACGATTTCGCTTCAAATTCTAGCGAAATAGCGATTTTAAACAAACGATTTAGCTTAAAATTCATGGGATATAAACTATTTAACTTCAGATTCATGCGAAATACACGAATTAGCTTTAAATCAACGCGAAACATACGATGTAACTTCAATATCATGCGAAACACACGATTTCGCTTCAAATTCGTGCGAAATAGCGATTTTCAACAAACGTTTTAGCTTGAAATTCATGTGATATGAACTATTTAAATTCAGATTCATGCGAAATACACGAATTAGCTTTAAATCAACGCGAAACATACGATTTAACTTCAATATCAAGCGATATACACGATTTCGCTTCAAATTCGCGAGAAATAGAGATTTTCAACAAACGATTTAGCTTCAAATTCATGCGAAATGAACAATTTAGCTTCAGATTCATGCGAAATACACGAATTAGCTTTAGATCAACGCGAAACATACGATTTAGCTTCAATATCATGCGATATACACGATTTCGCTTCAAATTCGTGCGAAATAGCGATTTTAAACAAACGATTTAGCTTCAAATTCATGCGAAATGAACAATTAAGGTTCAGATTAATGCGAAATACACGAATTAGCTTTAAATCAACGCGAAACATACGATTTAACTTCAATATCAAGCGATATACACGATTTCGCTTCAAATTCGCGAGAAATAGAGATTTTCAACAAACGATTTAGCTTCAAATTCATGCGAAATGAACAATTTAGCTTCAGATTAATGCGAAATACACGAATTAGCCTTAAATCAACGGGAAACATACGATTTAGCAGAAATATCATGCGATATACACGATTTCGCTTCAAATTCTTGCGAAATAGCGATTTTAAACAACGATTTAGCTTCAAATTCATGCGAAATGAACAATTTTGCTTCAGATTCATGCGAAATACACGAATTAGCTTTAAATCAACGGGAAACATACGATTTAGCTTCAATATCATGCGATATACACGATTTCGCTTCAAATTCGTGCGAAATGTACAATTTAGTTTCAGATTAATGCGAAATACACGAATTAGCTTTAAATCAACGGGAAACATACGATTTAGCAGAAATATCATGCGATATACACGATTTCGCTTCAAATTCTTGCGAAATAGCGATTTTAAACAAACGATTTAGCTTCAAATTCATGCGAAATGAACAATTTAGCTTCAGATTAATGCGAAATACACGAATTAGCCTTAAATCAACGGGAAACATACGATTTAGCAGAAATATCATGCGATATACACGATTTCGCTTCAAATTCTTGCGAAATAGCGATTTTAAACAAACGATTTAGCTTCAAATTCATGCGAAATGAACAATTTTGCTTCAGATTCATGCGAAATACACGAATTAGCTTTAAATCAACGCGAAACATACGATTTAGCTTCAATATCATGCGATATACACGATTTCGCTTCAAATTCGTGCGAAATGGTGATTTTAAACAAACGATTTAGCTTCAAATTCATGTGATATGAACAATTTAGCTTCAGATTAATGCGAAATACACGAATTAGCTTTAAATCAACGCGAAACATACGATTTAGCAGAAATATCATGCGATATACACGATTTCGCTTCAAATTCTTGCGAAATAGCGATTTTAAACAAACGATTTAGCTTCAAATTCATGCGAAATGAACAATTTTGCTTCAGATTCATGCGAAATACACGAATTAGCTTTAAATCATCGCGAAACATACGATTTAGCTTCAATATCATGCGATATACACGATTTCGCTTCAAATTCGTGCGAAATAGCGATTTTCAACAAACGATTTAGCTTCAAATTCATGCGAAATGAACAATTTAGCTTCAGATTAATGCGAAATAAACGAATTAGCTTTAAATCAACGCGAAACATACTATTTAACTTCAATATCATGCGAAACACACGATTTCGATTGAAATTCGTGCGAAATAGCGATTTTCAACAAACGATTTAGCTTCAAATTCATGCGAAATGAACAATTTAGGTTCAGATTAATGCGAAATACACGAATTAGCTTTAAATCAACGGGAAACATACGATTTAGCAGAAATATCATGCGATATACACGATTTCGCTTCAAATTCTTGCGAAATAGCGATTTTAAACAAACGATTTAGCTTCAAATTCATGCGAAATGTACAATTTAGTTTCAGATTAATGCGAAATACACGAATTAGCTTTAAATCAACGGGAAACATACGATTTAGCAGAAATATCATGCGATATACACGATTTCGCTTCAAATTCTTGCGAAATAGCGATTTTAAACAAACGATTTAGCTTCAAATTCATGCGAAATGAACAATTTAGCTTCAGATTAATGCGAAATACACGAATTAGCCTTAAATCAACGGGAAACATACGATTTAGCAGAAATATCATGCGATATACACGATTTCGCTTCAAATTCTTGCGAAATAGCGATTTTAAACAAACGATTTAGCTTCAAATTCATGCGAAATGAACAATTTTGCTTCAGATTCATGCGAAATACACGAATTAGCTTTAAATCAACGCGAAACATACGATTTAGCTTCAATATCATGCGATATACACGATTTCGCTTCAAATTCGTGCGAAATGGTGATTTTAAACAAACGATTTAGCTTCAAATTCATGTGATATGAACAATTTAGCTTCAGATTAATGCGAAATACACGAATTAGCTTTAAATCAACGCGAAACATACGATTTAGCTTCAATATCATGCGATATACACGATTTCGCTTCAAATTCGTGCGAAATAGCGATTTTCAACAAACGATTTAGCTTCAAATTCATGCGAAATGAACAATTAAGGTTCAGATTAATGCGAAATACACGAATTAGCTTTAAATCAACGCGAAACATACGATTTAGCAGAAATATCATGCGATATACACGATTTCGCTTCAAATTCTTGCGAAATAGCGATTTTAAACAAACGATTTAGCTTCAATTCATGGGATATAAACTATTTAACTTCAGATTCATGCGAAATACACGAATTAGCTTTAAATCAACGCGAAACATACGATGTAACTTCAATATCATGCGATATACACGATTTCGCTTCAAATTCGTGCGAAATAGCGATTTTAAACAAACGATTTAGCTTCAAATTCATGCGAAATGAACAATTTAGGTTCAGATTAATGCGAAATACACGAATTAGCTTTAAATCAACGCGAAACATACGATTTAGCTTCAATATCATGCGAAACACACGATTTCGATTGAAATTCGTGCGAAATAGCGATTTTCAACAAACGATTTAGCTTGAAATTCATGTGATATGAAGAATTTAAATTCAGATTCATGCGAAATACACGAATTAGCTTTAAATCAACGCGAAACATACGATTTAGCTTCAATATCATGCGATATACACGATTTCGCTTCAAATTCGTGCGAAATAGCGATTTTAAACAAACGATTTAGCTTCAAATTCATGTGATATGAACAATTTAGCTTCAGATTAATGCGGAATACACGAATTAGCTTTAAATCAACGCGAAACATACGATTTAGCTTCAATATCATGCGATGTACACGATTTCGCTTCAAATTCGTGCGAAATAGCGATTTTCAACAAACGATTTAGCTTGAAATTCATGTGATATGAACAATTTAGCTTCAGATTAATGCGAAATACACGAATTAGCTTTAAATCAACGCGAAACATACGATTTAGCTTCAATATCATGCGATATACACGATTTCGCTTCAAATTCTTGCGAAATAGCGATTTTAAACAAACGATTTAGCTTCAAATTCATGCGAAATGAACAATTTTGCTTCAGATTCATGCGAAATACACGAATTAGCTTTAAATCAACGCGAAACATACGATTTAGCTTCAATATCATGCGATATACACGATTTCGCTTCAAATTCGTGCGAAATGGTGATTTTAAACAAACGATTTAGCTTCAAATTCATGTGATATGAACAATTTAGCTTCAGATTAATGCGAAATACACGAATTAGCTTTAAATCAACGCGAAACATACGATTTAGCAGAAATATCATGCGATATACACGATTTCGCTTCAAATTCTTGCGAAATAGCGATTTTAAACAAACGATTTAGCTTCAAATTCATGCGAAATGAACAATTTTGCTCCAGATTCATGCGAAATACACGAATTAGCTTTAAATCAACGCGAAACATACGATTTAGCTTCAATATCATGCGATATACACGATTTCGCTTCAAATTCGTGCGAAATAGCGATTTTCAACAAACGATTTAGCTTGAAATTCATGCGAAATGAACAATTTAGCTTCAGATTAATGCGAAATACACGAATTAGCTTTAAATCAACGCGAAACATACGATTTAGCTTCAATATCATGCGAAACACACGATTTCGATTTAAATTCGTGCGAAATAGCGATTTTAAACAAACGATTTAGCTTCAAATACATGTGATATGAACAATTTAGCTTCAGATTAATGCGAAATACACGAATTAGCTTTAAATCAACGCGAAACATACGATTTAGCTTCAATATCATGCGATATACACGATTTCGCTTCAAATTCGTGCGAAATAGCGATTTTCAACAAACGATTTAGCTTCAAATTCATGCGAAATGAACAATTAAGGTTCAGATTAATGCGAAATACACGAATTAGCTTTAAATCAACGCGAAACATACGATTTAGCAGAAATATCATGCGATATACACGATTTCGCTTCAAATTCTTGCGAAATAGCGATTTTAAACAAACGATTTAGCTTCAAATTCATGGGATATAAACTATTTAACTTCAGATTCATGCGAAATACACGAATTAGCTTTAAATCAACGCGAAACATACGATGTAACTTCAATATCATGCGATATACACGATTTCGCTTCAAATTCGTGCGAAATAGCGATTTTAAACAAACGATTTAGCTTCAAATTCATGCGAAATGAACAATTTAGGTTCAGATTAATGCGAAATACACGAATTAGCTTTAAATCAACGCGAAACATACGATTTAGCTTCAATATCATGCGAAACACACGATTTCGATTGAAATTCGTGCGAAATAGCGATTTTCAACAAACGATTTAGCTTGAAATTCATGTGATATGAAGAATTTAAATTCAGATTCATGCGAAATACACGAATTAGCTTTAAATCAACGCGAAACATACGATTTAGCTTCAATATCATGCGATATACACGATTTCGCTTCAAATTCGTGCGAAATAGCGATTTTAAACAAACGATTTAGCTTCAAATTCATGTGATATGAACAATTTAGCTTCAGATTAATGCGAAATACACGAATTAGCTTTAAATCAACGCGAAACATACGATTTAGCTTCAATATCATGCGATATACACGATTTCGCTTCAAATTCGTGCGAAATAGCGATTTTCAACAAACGATTTAGCTTGAAATTCATGTGATATGAACTATTTAAATTCAGATTCATGCGAAATACACGAATTAGCTTTAAATCAACGCGAAACATACGATTTAACTTCAATATCAAGCGATATACACGATTTCGCTTCAAATTCGCGAGAAATAGAGATTTTCAACAAACGATTTAGCTTCAAATTCATGCGAAATGAACAATTTAGCTTCAGATTCATGCGAAATACACGAATTAGCTTTAAATCAACGCGAAACATACGATTTAGCTTCAATATCATGCGATATACACGATTTCGCTTCAAATTCGTGCGAAATAGCGATTTTAAACAAACGATTTAGCTTCAAATTCATGCGAAATGAACAATTAAGGTTCAGATTAATGCGAAATACACGAATTAGCTTTAAATCAACGCGAAACATACGATTTAGCAGAAATATCATGCGATATACACGATTTCGCTTCAAATTCTAGCGAAATAGCGATTTTAAACAAACGATTTAGCTTAAAATTCATGGGATATAAACTATTTAACTTCAGATTCATGCGAAATACACGAATTAGCTTTAAATCAACGCGAAACATACGATGTAACTTCAATATCATGCGAAACACACGATTTCGCTTCAAATTCGTGCGAAATAGCGATTTTCAACAAACGTTTTAGCTTGAAATTCATGTGATATGAACTATTTAAATTCAGATTCATGCGAAATACACGAATTAGCTTTAAATCAACGCGAAACATACGATTTAACTTCAATATCAAGCGATATACACGATTTCGCTTCAAATTCGCGAGAAATAGAGATTTTCAACAAACGATTTAGCTTCAAATTCATGCGAAATGAACAATTTAGCTTCAGATTCATGCGAAATACACGAATTAGCTTTAGATCAACGCGAAACATACGATTTAGCTTCAATATCATGCGATATACACGATTTCGCTTCAAATTCGTGCGAAATAGCGATTTTAAACAAACGATTTAGCTTCAAATTCATGCGAAATGAACAATTAAGGTTCAGATTAATGCGAAATACACGAATTAGCTTTAAATCAACGCGAAACATACGATTTAACTTCAATATCAAGCGATATACACGATTTCGCTTCAAATTCGCGAGAAATAGAGATTTTCAACAAACGATTTAGCTTCAAATTCATGCGAAATGAACAATTTAGCTTCAGATTCATGCGAAATACACGAATTAGCTTTAAATCAACGCGAAACATACGATTTAGCTTCAATATCATGCGATATACACGATTTCGCTTCAAATTCGTGCGAAATAGCGATTTTAAACAAACGATTTAGCTTCAAATTCATGCGAAATGAACAATTAAGGTTCAGATTAATGCGAAATACACGAATTAGCTTTAAATCAACGCGAAACATACGATTTAGCAGAAATATCATGCGATATACACGATTTCGCTTCAAATTCTTGACAAATAGCGATTTTAAACAAACGATTTAGCTTCAAATTCATGGGATATAAACTATTTAACTTCAGATTCATGCGAAATACACGAATTAGCTTTAAATCAACGCGAAGCATACGATGTAACTTCAATATCATGCGAAACACACGATTTCGATTCAAATTCGTGCGAAATAGAGATTTTAAACAAACCATTTAGCTTCAAATTCATGCGAAATGAACAATTTAGCTTCAGATTCATGCGAAATACACGAATTAGCTTTAAATCAACGCGAAACATACGATTTAGCTTCAATATCATGCGATATACACGATTTCGCTTCAAATTCGTGCGAAATAGCGATTTTAAACAAACGATTTAGCTTCAAATTCATGTGATATGAACAATTTAGCTTCAGATTAATGCGAAATACACGAATTAGATTTAAATCAACGCGAAGCATACGATGTAACTTCAATATCATGCGAAACACACGATTTCGATTCAAATTCGTGCGAAATAGAGATTTTAAACAAACCATTTAGCTTCAAATTCATGCGAAATGAACAATTTAGCTTCAGATTCATGCGAAATACACGAATTAGCTTTAAATCAACGCGAAACATGCGATTTAGCTTCAATATCATGCGATATACACGATTTCGCTTCAAATTCGTGCGAAATAGCGATTTTAAACAAACGATTTAGCTTCAAATTCATGTGATATGAACAATTTAGCTTCAGATTAATGCGAAATACACGAATTAGCTTTAAATCAACGCGAAACATACTATTTAGCTTCAATATCATGCGATATACACGATTTCGCTTCAAATTCTTGCGAAATAGCGATTTTAAACAAACGATTTAGCTTCAAATTCATGCGAAATGAACAATTTTGCTTCAGATTCATGCGAAATACACGAATTAGCTTTAAATCAACGCGAAACATACGATTTAGCTTCAATATCATGCGATATACACGATTTCGCTTCAAATTCGTGCGAAATAGCGATTTTCAACAAACGATTTAGCTTGAAATTCATGCGAAATGAACAATTTAGCTTCAGATTAATGCGAAATACACGAATTAGCTTTAAATCAACGCGAAACATACGATTTAGCTTCAATATCATGCGAAACACACGATTTCGATTTAAATTCGTGCGAAATAGCGATTTTAAACAAACGATTTAGCTTCAAATACATGTGATATGAACAATTCAGCTTCAGATTAATGCGAAATACACGAATTAGCTTTAAATCAACGCGAAACATACGATTTAGCTTCAATATCATGCGATATACACGATTTCGCTTCAAATTCGTGCGAAATAGCGATTTTCAACAAACGATTTAGCTTCAAATTCATGCGAAATGAACAATTAAGGTTCAGATTAATGCGAAATACACGAATTAGCTTTAAATCAACGCGAAACATACGATTTAGCAGAAATATCATGCGATATACACGATTTCGCTTCAAATTCTTGCGAAATAGCGATTTTAAACAAACGATTTAGCTTCAAATTCATGGGATATAAACTATTTAACTTCAGATTCATGCGAAATACACGAATTAGCTTTAAATCAACGCGAAACATACGATGTAACTTCAATATCATGCGATATACACGATTTCGCTTCAAATTCGTGCGAAATAGCGATTTTAAACAAACGATTTAGCTTCAAATTCATGCGAAATGAACAATTTAGGTTCAGATTAATGCGAAATACACGAATTAGCTTTAAATCAACGCGAAACATACGATTTAGCTTCAATATCATGCGAAACACACGATTTCGATTGAAATTCGTGCGAAATAGCGATTTTCAACAAACGATTTAGCTTGAAATTCATGTGATATGAAGAATTTAAATTCAGATTCATGCGAAATACACGAATTAGCTTTAAATCAACGCGAAACATACGATTTAGCTTCAATATCATGCGATATACACGATTTCGCTTCAAATTCGTGCGAAATAGCGATTTTAAACAAACGATTTAGCTTCAAATTCATGCGAAATGAACAATTAAGGTTCAGATTAATGCGAAATACACGAATTAGCTTTAAATCAACGCGAAACATACGATTTAGCAGAAATATCATGCGATATACACGATTTCGCTTCAAATTCTTGCGAAATAGCGATTTTAAACAAACGATTTAGCTTCAAATTCATGGGATATAAACTATTTAACTTCAGATTCATGCGAAATACACGAATTAGCTTTAAATCAACGCGAAACATACGATGTAACTTCAATATCATGCGAAACACACGATTTCGATTCAAATTCGTGCGAAATAGAGATTTGAAACAAACCATTTAGCTTCAAATTCATGCGAAATGAACAATTTAGCTTCAGATTCATGCGAAATACACGAATTAGCTTTAAATCAACGCGAAACATACGATTTATCGTCAATATCATGCGAAACACACGATTTCGATTGAAATTTGTGCGAAATAGCGATTTTAAACAAATGATTAAGCTTCAAATTCATGTGATATGTTACGTCTCGCGACGTATTGCGTAGCGTGTAAATTATCATGTAAGACTTTATATACGAATAGCCGATAAGCATAGGTTAGCCGGTAGACAATTAAGTAATAACAACTATACCGATTCGCATGCATAGCACCGCGCATAATACACCTTAAGTCAAACATAGTACTGGCGCCAACCCGTCGCGCCAGCCTGTCGCCGTTCTTCCGTACAACCACTTTTCCTCTCGCTAACCCTTTTAAGATCCCTTATCGATACATAGATCTCCACTTGCACTTTTCCTCTCGCCTACCCTTTTAAGATCTCTTATCGATACATAGATCTCCACTTGCACTTTTCCTCTCGCCTACCCTTTTAAGATCCCTTACCATTACACAAAATTTAACTTATCTTGCCCTCGCCTACCCTTCACGACCCTTTCAACCCTTGTATACCTGCTTCACTTTCCCGGCCGCCGTTTCGACGCCTACGCCGGCGCCCCGTACCTCTGACGTAGGCAGCCCCACTCTCCGCCGCACCGAGCGCGCGCAAGCAGCGACCCCCACTCCTCGACGTACCAGAGGAGCTCCGAGCAGCGGCTCGGAACATCAGTTCTACCTCCGCCGTCTCCTGGACTAGACGTCCACCGCCAGCACTCCGCATAGTGCTACGCGTTACTATTTCCATTTCGACTCTGAATCTTAGCTCGTACTTAACAATTTTAAGTCTCTTAAAGTATAAGTCTGCAAGTGTAACTTTAATTCAAGAATATACTACTTTTATTTCATATACATAAATTCAGTGAAAGTTATTATCAACTACCAGTTCCTTAAACTAACTTCGACGTTAACATAATTCAACATCGGCTTGGTGATTACTGTCTAGTATCGGCTGGACAATTGCTTACTTGATAATTTCCTTAATTTGTGAATACGCTTTCGTGCGCCTTGGAGCACGCCCCGTATGCTCGGCACGAACGTATATTCTCCTAGAAAAATAGCCCTTTCTACCAGTGTGTGTTGGACGCTCGCCCCGTAAGCGCCGCACTAGTAGAGAGTCGTACCATTGCCACTATTTGCACGTTGCATTAGCCTCACGCTTGTATTTAACGTCCATGCCGAAACACGCCGGTCGATCCTATCAACTAAGGAAGCTGCGCAGATCTCACGCGGAACGCCCGCAACACTCACGTGATCCTGCACTCACGGTTAACGCCGTCATAGAAGCCCGTCTACGACAGCTGCTGCAAGCTGCCCAAACTCCCTGGACAACGCCAAGGTCACTCGACGTTCCGGCTTCTATCCTCGACGTCGCCAAGATCCCCGAAGCCGATCCGAGACGACTAGTCTACTTCATCCTCGCACGACGTACTAACAGCGTGCCGATTAGAATACCCCGCCCGGTGAGTGCTGAATTGTGAATCGCCTGCAAGCGCCTCGTGGTTATCCCAGTTAGACGCGGACGCCCCGCGCCGCGTGAACGAAAAGATTGCAATTTACGTTTAAACTCCGTGGAATTCGACGCGTTCACTAGTCAACGCGAATTTCGATCCCCGGGACGTAACAAATTGGTGGCAGCGGTGGGATACTGAGCAATCACCACGATGGCCACCCCCGCAGGAAACACGCGCTCCCAAGGGCCCGCCCCCTCCGCGAAATCCCAAGAACAGTTGTGCGAATATGAGGCTCAATTAAGAGCAGAAGAAGCTAGATTACGTAACCAAATAACTAAATTCGAAGAAAAGAAGTTGAAACTCACTATCGATTTCGACAACGCGAGAGAAAGATTCGATAAGGACCGCGAGCTCCTTCAAAGACAGAACGCCGCGCTAGCACAAGAGGTCGAGGCATTGAAAATCCGTCACGGTTCCCCACTCGACAATACCGTGATCGAAGCATCGGATTTCGCCACCGACGACGACGCCGACACGCGTCGCCCCTTTTTCCAAGCCAGGGCCGCGCGAACCGAAATGAACACGGAAATGACGAATATCACCATGCATGCCGCGTGCAACACCGTCCCCGAATTCGACGGCACGAATCTCCCCGTCTGGAGATTTACGCGATCTTGCCGTCGGGCCCGCGACCTAGTACCCAGCCGTTCAGAACAAACGTTGGCCAAACTAATCGTGAACAAATTGCAAGGACGCGCGTATACCGCCATCGAGGACATGAATATTTTAACAGTCGCGGACATTTGCAACCGGTTGAAAGACGTGTTCGGACCCTCCGATACCATCGACCACTATCGCGGAGAGATGGCCAACATCAAAATGAGGCCAACGGAACACATCCTGGATTTTATCGGCCGCACTAAAGACCTTCGTTCGGCAATAATCGATTGCAACCACGCGCACCCAGACCTCGCCGACATAGACGACTTAACAAGGAGGAGCTTCCTCCGAGGCGTAATCCCTACATTAAAATATATGATCCGGCACCTAGAATCATATCCGCTCCAAAAATTATTCGACACCGCGATCGCGTGCTACAAGGAAGCGGAGGCAGACAGACAATCATACAACCCGCGAGAAGTTCGATTCTCCGAACCGCAATCTAACGTACCGGAAAGGCGTTATCGCTCGCCGTCGCCGTATCGCGCGGGATTCCAACGTAATCAATCATATCAAAGGTACGAGCCTCCGAGACCACTATACCGTGATGTCACGTATGCACCAACAAACAGACGCGCGCCGACTAATAACTACGAACCCAGGCGCGACTTCTCCACACGCGCCGCGCCGCGACACCAAGACGATTATCGCTCGACTCCTCACCGCATCGAGCCAACTAGACCAACATACAATGCCTCGCGCGTAGATAAACAATGCACTTACTGTAAAAATCTGGGTCACGATATCCACGAGTGTAGGAAACGAGAATTTAACAACCGAGCGCGAGAACAAATGTCGGGAAACGGGCAGAACCTCCCGACCCAATCGAACGGCCGTCGGGAGGACCCGCGAAGATCGAGAACCGTCCGCGCGATCGCCCAGCAACCAGATCAAGAGGATCTGGAGCACAACGAGTCTCCCGAATCGCATTAAGACCCGATACCGCCGTACCCCACGTCTTGATAGAGCCCCCGGAAACCGTCAAGATAACAAGAGTTATGATAGACACCGGAGCAGAGCCCAACATTATAAAGGCGACTCTGCTTAAACCGGACGTGATCATAGATACCCTCAATACGTTAAAAATCACGGGAATCACGGAGGGCGCAGTTTCGACCATGGGATCCACCATCTTAACGATCGCGACAGTAGAAGTCGAATTCCACGTAGTCAGCGATACTTTTCCCATCCCCGCGGACGGAATCATAGGCTCGGCGTTCCTCTCACAGGGCGCCGAGATCTCATACAAGCACAATAAATTGTCTTGGCACGATAACGAGTTCCCGTTCGTGACCAAGGACCGTATTAAGATAGGGCCACGAGAGTCAGCTTGCATTGCGATAAGCGCCACTGGCCCGAAGTCCGGTTATCTCAGCCGTCGCGAGATAGCACCGGGAGTGTTAATACCTCATTGTTTGGCGCGCATATCCGGCGGGAAAATCCGTATCAATTGCGTAAACACTACGGATAAAGCAATCGACCTCCCCATGCCGATCATGGAGCTGGAGGAGGTGGAAGAGATAACAGATACCCTGCCAGAACCTAACGTACCAGTTCCAAGTACCACCTCCGCGCCGAAAGAAGGCCGCAATTCAAAGTCAAAAAATACTAAATCAATCTTCAACCTCTCGCACCTCTCTGCCTCCCGCTACGAGGAGATAATGGGCATAATTAGCACCAACCACCTCAGTAGCGAGGAAAGAGAGAGCGTTGAAGACATCTTACGGGAATATCACGATATCTTCCATCTCCCCGGGGAACACCTCGGACAAACCAGCGAGGTTAAACACAAAATCGTTACCACCGATCCGATACCCGTGCACGTCAAGCAGTATCGTTACCCACCGATTCATAAGGAGGAAATCGACAGGCAAATGAAGGAACTTCTCGAACAAAAGATAGTAGAGCCATCCAAGTCTCCGTACAATAGCCCCTTATGGATCGTCCCCAAGAAGGCCGACGCTAACGGCAATAAACGTTGGCGTATGGTGATCGATTTCCGTGCGCTAAATGAAAAATCGGTCCCAGACGCATACCCCCTCCCGAGCATCCTGGAAATACTCGACCAGCTCGGTAGCGCTAAGTACTTCAGCGTGTTCGATCTGGCCAATGGGTTCCACCAAATCGGCATGGACCCGGAAGACGCGCAGAAAACCGCGTTCTCAACACCGTTCGGACATTACGAGTTTAAACGTATGCCATTCGGCCTCCGTAACGCTCCCGCGACGTTTCAGCGCCTCATGGACAGCGTTCTCTCAGGCCTGCAGGGAACGGAACTGTTCGTCTATCTAGACGACATCGTCATATACTCCCGCAGCCTTTCGGAACATAGGGCGAAATTCGACAAGTTGGCCCGACGCCTACGCAACGCGAACTTGAAGTTACAGCCTTCGAAATGCGGCTTTTTGCACAAAGAAGTAGCATACCTAGGACACATTATCGGTGAAAGCGGCGTGAAACCGTGTCCTTTAAAAATCCAGGCTGTAAAAGAATTTCCGCGCCCCCAGAATATCCGAAGCCTGCGCGAGTTCCTGGGACTATCAGGTTATTACCGTCGATTTATCCCTAAATTCTCGCATATAACAAAACCTTTGACAACCTTGTTGAAGAAAGATAAACCATTCGTATGGAATCGAGAACAAGAGAACGCCTTCTGCGTTCTCCGCGAATTACTCACTACCGAACCTCTGTTGCAATACCCCGACTTCACAAAAGAATTCAACGTAACCACAGACGCCTCAGGTTACGCGATAGGTGGAGTATTGAGTCAGGGCCCTCCCAGCAAAGACCGCCCGATAGCCTACGCTTCCAGGCTGTTACACGGCGCAGAATTGAATTACTCGACTATCGAGAAGGAATGTTTGGCGATAATATACTGTACACAGTATTTCCGGCCATATATCTACGGCCATAAATTCAATCTCGTCACGGACCACCAGCCCCTGGTCTGGATGAATAACGTTAAAGATCCGACGTCGCGATTGCTCCGCTGGCGCCTTAAACTAGCCGAGTTCGATTACAAGATCGTTTACAAAACCGGGAAGACTAATCTGAATGCAGACGCCCTGTCGCGCAATCCCGTACCAGATCCCCTTATCACAACCAAACCGACCCCATCTAAACAAGTCGGGGCCATTCGTCGTAAAAACAGTCGACAGACACCGAACGAGCCGCCGACAAATTCCACAGAGATAACACGACCACAGTCCCGACACCCCCCTACACCATCTGGACCTCGTCAACCTACAACCTCAACGGTTCCCACACAATCGACCCTCGACTTCCCTCCTCCTGCACCTTCCTCCGCGAACGAAGATTCCGATTCCTCTTCATCCCCGGACGACCAAATTTTCGACGATCACAACGCCCAATACACAAATAACAGACGCACCATCATACATACACGGGACAGGTTGTCCATGAGAAACGATAACCTGGCAATATTTGTAACAGCGGACGGTCACCCGATAGACGAAGGAGCAGTCGAAGTTTTTACCATAGGTAAATTCCAACGTATCCCCGGTCTCACTTTATTTCGGGCTCGAGTACTAAACCACGGGAACAAAAGATTAATCCTACTTCCTATAAAAGACACGCAACTCCACACAACCAATTCCGAAGGGGTAGTGGAGACCCTGAGATCACTCCTAGACGTCGTAACAGAACTCCAATTGGATTCTGTAAGCCTTTCAAAAACTTCCCTAGACGACGTAAACTGGACATTCATCTATAAAACCTTGATCAACCTATTTTCCACGACGGACGCGCAGATCTTCGCGTGCGGGCATAACGTAAAAATTCCGCCCGCGAGCGAACGACTAGAAATTATCACGGAAAATCACTGCTCCGCTTTCGCGGGACACAAAGGGGTGACTAAAACGTACAGACGCATCAGGGAAAAATACTTTTGGCCCGCGCTGAAACGCGAAGTCCAGGAATTCGTCAATGCCTGCAATCACTGCCAAAAGAAGAAACTAACGCGCGTGAAAACCAGGCAACCAATGACGATCACCGACACTCCCGGGAAAGCCTTCGAGAAGATTTCCATGGACATTGTAGGCCCACTCCCTACATCATTAAACAACTTCTCTTACATCCTTACCATCCAGGACCTCCTCACGAAATACTCCCTCGCGATCCCCCTTGCAAACACTAGCGCGATAGAGATAGCCGACGCATTCACAAAACATTTTATCTGCCGGTTCGGCGCCCCCAAAGGAATCCTGACCGACCAGGGGACGAACTTTCTGAGTTCTCTGATGAGGAACGTCGCTAAACGTTTCAAAATAACCCAATTCAAAACCACCGCGTTTAGGCCACAAAGCAACGGCTCTATCAAGCGGTCTCACCACGTGCTCACAGAGTACTTAAAACAATACGTGAAAAATAACGACTGGGACGAGTGGCTCCCATTCGCAACATTCGCGTATAATACTAGTGTGCACGAAGGTACCCTATTCACCCCCCATGAACTCGTGTTCGGCACCATGGCTCGTACACCATCCGCAAACAGCGCGGCCCACGACTCGACCGACGAATCGTACGCGCACTATTTAGAAAGGCTGCAGGAAAAACTATCGGGCACCACCCAGAAGGCAAGAGAGAACCTGACCATGGCGAAGGCAAGATCGAAAAGGTTTTACGATAGGCGAACGAATGTCCGAACCTTCGCTGTCGGAGACAAGGTTTTCCTATTAAAGGAACCTCGGAAGGGGAAATTCGACGACGAATATACCGGACCGTATACCGTACTAGAATGCTTAAACAATCAAAATGTAAGAATTAGTTTTAAGACCGGCTCCCGCGTGGTACACTCAGATAAGCTGAAACACGCGCCCAAACCACCCGTACATGTAAGCAGCGTCGGCTGCACCCTTATCAAAAACCCCCCCAGCGAGGCCCCCACCCAACCGCAGCGATATAAGACGGTGCAGGAGATGATCCAGGCACAGTCGCCATCCAACAACAGCATGAGGAACTACGTGGCCACTCTGGCAGTCTTCGCCATCTTCCGAACATCCACTGCGCTCATCGGGTACGACTGCAGCGGCACCACGCTCAACGTCACCACGTTCTCCACGGTCGATAAGCCCAAATGCGAGGGTACCGACGCCAAACCATATGTCGAAAATACAGAGGTGCAGCTCCTCCAGCTGGTGGATTTCGACGAAACTCGAACAATACAGTGCAAGGTCGAAGTCGACCGCACTATATATCATTGTGGCATGCACTCGCACACCTCCGTTGTCAACAATGGAAGGCAACAATACATACTGAACACACCACAGGACATATGCCGGACGATGCAAGATTCGGGGACACTCATGCTCCCACCAACGGGGCAGATCGCAGGTCTGGTCCGGAACAGCACAACAACTCGAAGCCTGACGCTGGCTGGGGAAATCCTCCAAGACGGAACCTGCAGCGGCACAACGTACAGCGATCCCTTCGGCACGTGGACAGGAGTCGTGGTACAAGCAGTAGTAAGAATAACACTCAAAAGTTTCAACTCGGCAGTAAAACTCTCCTCGGGAGAAGTCTTCCTACCCTCGGGACACCATTGCCCTCTCAACAGGGAATATTGCATGGACCCAGAGGACGGGTTCTCATACTGGAACAGCCTCCCAGACGACAGCTGCCACCTAAAACAATACAACGTATTATACGAAGGCAAGGCCACGAAGGTTGGAACCAAATCCTCCAACATGGCGGTTTACACCGTCACTTCGGGTGACACAGCCTTCGCACTCACCAGCACCGGCCACGCCCAGATCTGCGGCTACACACTCACGAAAACGGAGCACCCCAAACTCCTTATCGTGGACACCCGAATAGACGGCAGATTTAAGGCAGCACAGAAGAAAAACGTTAACAACCTAGACATCTTCACGTACGTAAATACCAAATTCGTATATATGGAGAAGCACATAAGGTCACAAATTTTGTCGCTCTACCGCGACATCACGAGACAGAAATGCCGCTTGGAACAACAAGTCCTAAGAAACGTAATCTCGCTGATTCACATAGCGCCGGCAGAGGTCGCCACTACCCTGGTGAAAGAACCAGGATTCATGGCTATCCAGTCAGGCGAGGCTATTCACGTGATAAAATGCATCCCGGTACAATGCTCACTCCGGAAAACTACGGATTGCTTCGACGAATTGCCGGTACAACATCAAAATCAATCCTTTTTCCTAACCCCGAGGACGAGAATCCTAGTAAAAACGGGAACCAAGAGAGAGTGCAACGAATTGATCTCGCCGGCATTCAAAATCCACGGGACATGGTTCCGAATGACGCCACGACCGGTGGAAAGCATACCACCACCGCCACTCCAACCACTAACCGAAGCCGCTTGGAGATACACCAACCCCGCTAACTTAGCAAACGGCGGAATCTACACGCAAGAAGATATACAGAAACTAAACGATCACATAATGTTTCCGGCGGAGAAAGCAGCGGTCATCAACGCCCTGGCACAAGGAGCCTCCGGCCGCGCCTTCGCGGCCGATTCAGTAAAACTATACAATCTCCTAGACGAAACGACGCTGGAACGGATCGCCGAATCGACAGGGAAAAAGATATGGAATGGGTTCATGGAGTTCGGTTCCGTCATGGCGGGACTAATGGGCATCTACCTGGTAATTCGTTGCATCAAGGCGGCAATCAACACCGTCTTGAACGGCATCGCGCTCCACGCCGCATACGGTTGCAGTCTACAACTCCTGGCGGCAACTTGGAGCACGCTCACACACTTCTGCCTCTACTTAAAAGGCAAAAACAATCATAGTGAACTAAGTGAAGTGAACACCCAAGTGAGCCCCTTAGAATGCATCGACATAGACAAGCCCACCCTAAGTGAACCCCTCACCAATAGTAAAGACTCTTTCGAAGTACACGTCAAACCCACTAGCAAATATGTCACATATAAACGATCCAAGAAGCCAAACCTCTTCTCGGACGACGAAGACGAAAAATGACTACATCATTTTTCTTTTCCGAGGGGGGGAGGTGTTACGTCTCGCGACGTATTGCGTAGCGTGTAAATTATCATGTAAGACTTTATATACGAATAGCCGATAAGCATAGGTTAGCCGGTAGACAATTAAGTAATAACAACTATACCGATTCGCATGCATAGCACCGCGCATAATACACCTTAAGTCAAACATAGTACTGGCGCCAACCCGTCGCGCCAGCCTGTCGCCGTTCTTCCGTACAACCACTTTTCCTCTCGCTAACCCTTTTAAGATCCCTTATCGATACATAGATCTCCACTTGCACTTTTCCTCTCGCCTACCCTTTTAAGATCTCTTATCGATACATAGATCTCCACTTGCACTTTTCCTCTCGCCTACCCTTTTAAGATCCCTTACCATTACACAAAATTTAACTTATCTTGCCCTCGCCTACCCTTCACGACCCTTTCAACCCTTGTATACCTGCTTCACTTTCCCGGCCGCCGTTTCGACGCCTACGCCGGCGCCCCGTACCTCTGACGTAGGCAGCCCCACTCTCCGCCGCACCGAGCGCGCGCAAGCAGCGACCCCCACTCCTCGACGTACCAGAGGAGCTCCGAGCAGCGGCTCGGAACATCAGTTCTACCTCCGCCGTCTCCTGGACTAGACGTCCACCGCCAGCACTCCGCATAGTGCTACGCGTTACTATTTCCATTTCGACTCTGAATCTTAGCTCGTACTTAACAATTTTAAGTCTCTTAAAGTATAAGTCTGCAAGTGTAACTTTAATTCAAGAATATACTACTTTTATTTCATATACATAAATTCAGTGAAAGTTATTATCAACTACCAGTTCCTTAAACTAACTTCGACGTTAACATAATTCAACATCGGCTTGGTGATTACTGTCTAGTATCGGCTGGACAATTGCTTACTTGATAATTTCCTTAATTTGTGAATACGCTTTCGTGCGCCTTGGAGCACGCCCCGTATGCTCGGCACGAACGTATATTCTCCTAGAAAAATAGCCCTTTCTACCAGTGTGTGTTGGACGCTCGCCCCGTAAGCGCCGCACTAGTAGAGAGTCGTACCATTGCCACTATTTGCACGTTGCATTAGCCTCACGCTTGTATTTAACGTCCATGCCGAAACACGCCGGTCGATCCTATCAACTAAGGAAGCTGCGCAGATCTCACGCGGAACGCCCGCAACACTCACGTGATCCTGCACTCACGGTTAACGCCGTCATAGAAGCCCGTCTACGACAGCTGCTGCAAGCTGCCCAAACTCCCTGGACAACGCCAAGGTCACTCGACGTTCCGGCTTCTATCCTCGACGTCGCCAAGATCCCCGAAGCCGATCCGAGACGACTGGTCTACTTCATCCTCGCACGACGTACTAACAGCGTGCCGATTAGAATACCCCGCCCGGTGAGTGCTGAATTGTGAATCGCCTGCAAGCGCCTCGTGGTTATCCCAGTTAGACGCGGACGCCCCGCGCCGCGTGAACGAAAAGATTGCAATTTACGTTTAAACTCCGTGGAATTCGACGCGTTCACTAGTCAACGCGAATTTCGATCCCCGGGACGTAACAGATATGAACAATTTAGCTTCAGATTAATGCGAAATACACGAATTAGCTCTAAATCAACGCGAAACATACGATTTAGCAGAAATATCATGCGAAATACACGAATTAGCTTTAAATCAACGCGAAACATACGATTTAGCTTCAATATCATGCGAAACACACGATTTCGATTCAAATTCGTGCGAAATAGAGATTTTAAAGAAACGATTTAGCTTCAAATTCATGCGAAATGAACAATTTAGCTTCAGATTCATGCGAAACACAAGAATTAGCTTTAAATCAACGCGAGACATACGATTTAGCTTCAATATCATGCGATATACACGATTTCGCTTCAAATTCGTGCGAAATAGCGATTTTAAACAAACGATTTAGCTTCAAATTCATGTGATATGAACAATTTAGCTTCAGATTAATGCGAAATACACGAATTAGCTCTAAATCAACGCGAAACATACGATTTAGCAGAAATATCATGCGATATACACGATGTCGCTTCAAATTCTTGCGAAATAGCGATTTTAAACAAACGATTTAGCTTCGAATTCATGGGATATGAACTATTTAGCTTCAGATTAATGCGAAATACACGAATTAGCTTTAAATCAACACGAAACATACGATTTAGCAGAAATATCATGCAATATACACGATTTCGCTTCAAATTCGTGAGAAATAGCGATTTTAAACAAACGATTTAGCTTCAAATTCATGGGATATGAACTATTTAACTTCAGATTCATGCGAAATACACGAATTAGCTTTAAATCAACGCGAAACATACGATGTAACTTCAATATCATGCGATACACACGATTTCGATTCAAATTCGTGCGAAATAGAGATTTTAAACAAACGATTTAGCTTCAAATTCATGCGAAATGAACAATTTAGCTTCAGATTCATGCGAAATACACGAATTAGCTTCAAATCAACGCGAAACATACGATTTAGCTTCAATATCATGCGATGTACACGATTTCGCTTCAAATTCGTGAGAAATAGAGATTTTAAACAACCGATTTAGCTTCAAATTCATGCGAAATGAACAATTTAGCTTCAGATTCATGCGAAATACACGAATTAGCTTTAAATCAACGCGAAACATACGATTTAGCTTCAATATCATGCGATATACACGATTTCGCTTCAAATTCTTGCGAAATAGCGATTTTAAACAAACGATTTAGCTACAAATTCATGCGAAATGAACAATTTTGCTTCAGATTCATGCGAAATACACGAATTAGCTTTAAATCAACGCGAAACATACGATTTAACTTCAATATCATGCGAAACACACGATTTCGATTCAAATTCGTGCGAAATAGAGATTTTAAACAACCGATTTAGCTTCAAATTCATGCGAAATGAACAATTTAGCTTCACATTAATGCGAAATAAACGAATTAGCTTTAAATCAACGCGAAACATACTATTTAGCTTCAATATCATGCGAAACACACGATTTCGATTGAAATTCGTGCGAAATAGCGATTTTCAACAAACGATTTAGCTTCAAATTCATGCGAAATGAAGAATTTAAATTCAGATTCATGCGAAATACACGAATTAGCTTTAAATCAACGCGAAACATACGATTTAGCTTCAATATCATGCGATATACACGATTTCGCTTCAAATTCGTGCGAAATAGCGATTTTCAACAAACGATTTAGCTTGAAATTCATGCGAAATGAACAATTAAGGTTCAGATTAATGCGAAATACACGAATTAGCTTTAAATCAACGCGAAACATACGATTTAACTTCAATATCAAGCGATATACACGATTTCGCTTCAAATTCGCGAGAAATAGAGATTTTCAACAAACGATTTAGCTTCAAATTCATGCGAAATGAACAATTTAGCTTCAGATTCATGCGAAATACACGAATTAGCTTTAAATCAACGCGAAACATACGATTTAGCTTCAATATCATGCGATATACACGATTTCGCTTCAAATTCGTGCGAAATAGCGATTTTAAACAAACGATTTAGCTTCAAATTCATGCGAAATGAACAATTAAGGTTCAGATTAATGCGAAATACACGAATTAGCTTTAAATCAACGCGAAACATACGATGTAACTTCAATATCATGCGAAACACACGATTTCGATTCAAATTCGTGCGAAATAGAGATTTTAAACAAACCATTTAGCTTCAAATTCATGCGAAATGAACAATTTAGCTTCAGATTCATGCGAAATACACGAATTAGCTTTAAATCAACGCGAAGCATACGATGTAACTTCAATATCTTGCGAAACACACGATTTCGATCAAATTCGTGCGAAATAGAGATTTTAAACAAACCATTTAGCTTCAAATTCATGCGAAATGAACAATTTAGCTTCAGATTCATGCGAAATACACGAATTAGCTTTAAATCAACGCGAAACATACGATTTAGCTTCAATATCATGCGATATACACGATTTCGCTTCAAATTCGTGCGAAATAGCGATTTTAAACAAACGATTTAGCTTCATATTCATGTGATATGAACAATTTAGCTTCAGATTAATGCGAAATACACGAATTAGCTTTAAATCAACGCGAAACATACTATTTAGCTTCAATATCATGCGATATACACGATTTCGCTTCAAATTCTTGCGAAATAGCGATTTTAAACAAACGATTTAGCTTCAAATTCATGCGAAATGAACAATTTTGCTTCAGATTCATGCGAAATACACGAATTAGCTTTAAATCAACGCGAAACATACGATTTAGCTTCAATATCATGCGATATACACGATTTCGCTTCAAATTCGTGCGAAATAGCGATTTTCAACAAACGATTTAGCTTGAAATTCATGCGAAATGAACAATTTAGCTTCAGATTAATGCGAAATACACGAATTAGCTTTAAATCAACGCGAAACATACGATTTAGCAGAAATATCATGCGATATACACGATTTCGCTTCAAATTCTTGCGAAATAGCGATTTTAAACAAACGATTTAGCTTCAAATTCATGGGATATAAACTATTTAACTTCAGATTCATGCGAAATACACGAATTAGCTTTAAATCAACGCGAAACATACGATGTAACTTCAATATCATGCGATATACACGATTTCGCTTCAAATTCGTGCGAAATAGCGATTTTAAACAAACGATTTAGCTTCAAATTCATGCGAAATGAACAATTTAGGTTCAGATTAATGCGAAATACATGAATTAGCTTTAAATCAACGCGAAACATACGATTTAGCTTCAATATCATGCGAAACACACGATTTCGATTGAAATTCGTGCGAAATAGCGATTTTCAACAAACGATTTAGCTTGAAATTCATGTGATATGAAGAATTTAAATTCAGATTCATGCGAAATACACGAATTAGCTTTAAATCAACGCGAAACATACGATTTAGCTTCAATATCATGCGATATACACGATTTCGCTTCAAATTCGTGCGAAATAGCGATTTTAAACAAACGATTTAGCTTCAAATTCATGCGAAATGAACAATTAAGGTTCAGATTAATGCGAAATACACGAATTAGCTTTAAATCAACGCGAAACATACGATTTAGCAGAAATATCATGCGATATACACGATTTCGCTTCAAATTCTTGCGAAATAGCGATTTTAAACAAACGATTTAGCTTCAAATTCATGGGATATAAACTATTTAACTTCAGATTCATGCGAAATACACGAATTAGCTTTAAATCAACGCGAAACATACGATGTAACTTCAATATCATGCGAAACACACGATTTCGATTCAAATTCGTGCGAAATAGAGATTTTAAACAAACCATTTAGCTTCAAATTCATGCGAAATGAACAATTTAGCTTCAGATTCATGCGAAATACACGAATTAGCTTTAAATCAACGCGAAACATACGATTTAGCTTCAATATCATGCGATATACACGATTTCGCTTCAAATTCGTGCGAAATAGCGATTTTAAACAAACGATTTAGCTTCAAATTCATGCGAAATGAACAATTAAGGTTCAGATTAATGCGAAATACACGAATTAGCTTTAAATCAACGCGAAACATACGATTTAGCAGAAATATCATGCGATATACACGATTTCGCTTCAAATTCTTGCGAAATAGCGATTTTAAACAAACGATTTAGCTTCAAATTCATGGGATATAAACTATTTAACTTCAGATTCATGCGAAATACACGAATTAGCTCTAAATCAACGCGAAACATACGATTTAGCAGAAATATCATGCGAAATACACGAATTAGCTTTAAATCACGCGAAACATACGATTTAGCTTCAATATCATGCGAAACACACGATTTCGATTCAAATTCGTGCGAAATAGAGATTTTAAAGAAACGATTTAGCTTCAAATTCATGCGAAATGAACAATTTAGCTTCAGATTCATGCGAAACACAAGAATTAGCTTTAAATCAACGCGAGACATACGATTTAGCTTCAATATCATGCGATATACACGATTTCGCTTCAAATTCGTGCGAAATAGCGATTTTAAACAAACGATTTAGCTTCAAATTCATGTGATATGAACAATTTAGCTTCAGATTAATGCGAAATACACGAATTAGCTCTAAATCAACGCGAAACATACGATTTAGCAGAAATATCATGCGATATACACGATTTCGCTTCAAATTCTTGCGAAATAGCGATTTTAAACAAACGATTTAGCTTCGAATTCATGGGATATGAACTATTTAGCTTCAGATTAATGCGAAATACACGAATTAGCTTTAAATCAACACGAAACATACGATTTAGCAGAAATATCATGCAATATACACGATTTCGCTTCAAATTCCTGAGAAATAGCGATTTTAAACAAACGATTTAGCTTCAAATTCATGGGATATGAACTATTTAACTTCAGATTCATGCGAAATACACGAATTTGCTTTAAATCAACGCGAAACATACGATGTAACTTCAATATCATGCGATACACACGATTTCGATTCAAATTCGTGCGAAATAGAGATTTTAAACAAACGATTTAGCTTCAAATTCATGCGAAATGAACAATTTAGCTTCAGATTCATGCGAAATACACGAATTAGCTTCAAATCAACGCGAAACATACGATTTAGCTTCAATATCATGCGATGTACACGATTTCGCTTCAAATTCGTGCGAAATAGCGATTTTAAACAATCGATTTAGCTTCAAATTCATGCGAAATGAACAATTTAGGTTCAGATTAATGCGAAATACACGAATTAGCTTTAAATCAACGCGAAACATACGATTTAGCTTCAATATCATGCGAAACACACGATTTCGATTGAAATTCGTGCGAAATAGCGATTTTCAACAAACGATTTAGCTTGAAATTCATGTGATATGAACAATTTAGCTTCAGATGCCTGCGAAATACACGAATTAGCATTAAATCAACGCGAAACATACGATTTAGCTTCAATATCATGCGATATACACGATTTCGCTTCAAATTCGTGAGAAATAGAGATTTTAAACAAACGATTTAGCTTCAAATTCATGCGAAATGAACAATTTAGCTTCAGATTCATGCGAAATACACGAATTAGCTTTAAATCAACGCGAAACATACGATTTAGCTTCAATATCATGCGATATTCACGATTTCGCTTCAAATTCTTGCGAAATAGCGATTTTAAACAAACGATTTAGCTACAAATTCATGCGAAATGAACAATTTTGCTTCAGATTCATGCGAAATACACGAATTAGCTTTAAATCAACGCGAAACATACGATTTAACTTCAATATCATGCGAAACACACGATTTCGCTTCAAATTCGTGAGAAATAGCGATTTTAAACAAACGATTTAGTTTCAAATTCATGCGAAATGAACAATTTAGCTTCACATTAATGCGAAATAAACGAATTAGCTTTAAATCAACGCGAAACATACTATTTAGCTTCAATATCATGCGAAACACACGATTTCGATTGAAATTCGTGCGAAATAGCGATTTTCAACAAACGATTTAGCTTCAAATTCATGCGAAATGAACAATTTAGCTTCAGATTAATGCGAAATACACGAATTAGCTTTATATCAACGCGAAACATACGATTTAACTTCAATATCATGCGAAACACACGATTTCGATTCAAATTCGTGCGAAATAGAGATTTTAAACAAACGATTTAGCTTCAAATACATGCGAAATGAACAATTTAGCTTCAGATTAATGCGAAATACACGAATTAGCTCTAAATCAACGCGAAACATACGATTTAGCAGAAATATCATGCGATATACACGATTTCGCTTCAAATTCCTGCGAAATAGCGATTTTAAACAAACGATTTAGCTTCAAATTCATGTGATATGAACAATTTAGCTTCAGATTAATGCGAAATACACGAATTAGCTTTAAATCAACGGGAAACATACGATTTAGGTTCAATATCATGCGATATACACGATTTCGCTTCAAATTCGTGCGAAATAGCGATTTTAAACAAACGATTTAGCTTCAAATTCATGCGAAATGAACAATTTAGGTTCAGATTAATTAGCTTTAAATCAACGCGAAACATACGATTTAGCAGAAATATCATGCGATATACACGATTTCGCTTCAAATTCTTGCGAAATAGCGATTTTAAACAAACGATTTAGCTTCAAATTCATGGGATATGAACTATTTACCTTCAGATTCATGCGAAATACACGAATTAGCTTTAAATCAACGCGAAACATACGATGTATCCTCAATATCATGCGAAACACACGATTTCGATTCAAATTCGTGCGAAATAGAGATTTTAAACAAACCATTTAGCTTCAAATTCATGCGAAATGAACAATTTAGGTTCAGATTAATGCGAAATACACGAATTAACTTTAAATCAACGCGAAACATACGATTTAGCAGAAATATCATGCGATATACACGATTTCGCTTCAAATTCTTGCGAAATAGCGATTTTAAACAAACGATTTAGCTTCAAATTCATGCGAAATGAACAATTTTGCTTCAGATTCATGCGAAATACACGAATTAGCTTTAAATCAACGCGAAACATACGATTTAACTTCAATATCATGCGAAACACACGATTTCGATTCAAATTCGTGCGAAATAGATATTTTAAACAAACGATTTAGCTTCAAATTCATGCGAAATGAACAATTTAGCTTCAGATTAATGCGAAATAAACGAATTAGCTTTAAATCAACGCGAAACATACTATTTAGCTTCAACATCATGCGAAACACACGATTTCGATTGAAATTCGTGCGAAATAGCGATTTTAAACAAACGATTTAGCTTCAAATTCATGCGAAATGAACAATTTTGCTTCAGATTCATGCGAAATACGCGAATTAGCTTTAAATCAACGCGAAACATACGATATAACTTCAATATCATGCGAAACACACGATTTCGATTGAAATTCGTGCGAAATAGAGATTTTAAACAAACGATTTAGCTTCAAATTCATGCGAAATGAACAATTTAGCTTCAGATTCATGCGAAATACACGAATTAGCTTCAAACTCACACGAAACAAACGATTTAATTTCAATATCAAGCGATATACACGATTTCGCTTCAAATTCGTGAGAAATAGCGATTTTAAACAAACGATTTAGTTTCAAATTCATGCGAAATGAACAATTTAGCTTCAGATTCATGCGAAATACACGAATTAGCTTTAAATCAACGCGAAACATACGATGTAGCTTCAATATCATGCGATATACACGATTTCGCTTCAAATTCGTGCGAAATAGCGATTTTAAACAAACGATTTAGCTTCAAATTCATGTGATATGAACAATTTAGCTTCAGGTTAATGCGAAATACACGAATTAACTTTAAATCAACGCGAAACATACGATTTAGCAGAAATATCATGCGATATACACGATTTCGCTTCAAATTCTTGCGAAATAGCGATTTTAAACAAACGATTTAGCTTCAAATTCATGCGAAATGAACAATTTTGCTTCAGATTCATGCGAAATACACGAATTAGCTTTAAATCAACGCGAAACATACGATTTAACTTCAATATCATGCGAAACACACGATTTCGATTCAAATTCGTGCGAAATAGAGATTTTAAACAAACGATTTAGCTTCAAATTCATGTGATATGAACAATTTAGCTTCAGATTAATGCGAAATACACGAATTAGCTTCAAATCAACGCGAAACATACGATTTAGCTTCAATATCATGCGATATACACGATTTCGCTTCAAATTCGTGCGAAATAGCGATTTTAAACAAACGATTTAGCTTCAAATTCATGTGATATGAACAATTTAACTTCAGATTCATGCGAAATAAAAGAATTAGCTTTAAATCAACGCGAAACATACGATTTAGCTTCAATATCATGCGAAACACACGATTTCGATTGAAATTCGTGCGAAATAGCGATTTTAAACAAACGATTTAGCTTCAAATTCATGTGATATGAACAATTTAGCTTCAGATTAATGCGAAATACACGAATTAGCTTTAAATCAACGCGAAACATACGATGTAACTTCAATATCATGCGAAACACACGATTTCGATTCAAATTCGTGCGAAATAGAGATTTTAAACAAACGATTTAGCTTCAAATTCATGCGAATTGAACAATTTAGCTTCAGATTCATGCGAAATACACGAATTAGCTTTAAATCAACGCGAAACATACGATTTAGCTTCAATATCATGCGGTATACACGATTTCGCTTCAAATTCGTGCGAAATAGCGATTTTAAACAAACGATTTAGCTTCAAATTCATGCGAAATGAACAATTTAGCTTCAGATTAATGCGAAATACACGAATTAGCTTTAAATCAACGCGAAACATACGATATAACTTCAATATCATGCGAAACACACGATTTCGATTGAAATTCGTGCGAAATAGAGATTTTAAACAAACGATTTAGCTTCAAATTCATGCGAAATGAACAATTTAGCTTCAGATTCGTGCGAAATACACGAATTAGCTTCAAACTCACACGAAACAAACGATTTAATTTCAATATCAAGCGATATACACGATTTCGCTTCAAATTCGTGAGAAATAGCGATTTTAAACAAACGATTTAGTTTCAAATTCATGCGAAATGAACAATTTAGCTTCAGATTCATGCGAAATACACGAATTAGCTTTAAATCAACGCGAAACATACGATGTAGCTTCAATATCATGCGATATACACGATTTCGCTTCAAATTCGTGCGAAATAGCGATTTTAAACAAACGATTTAGCTTCAAATTCATGTGATATGAACAATTTAGCTTCAGATTAATGCGAAATACACGAATTAACTTTAAATCAACGCGAAACATACGATTTAGCAGAAATATCATGCGATATACACGATTTCGCTTCAAATTCCTGCGAAATAGCGATTTTAAACAAACGATTTAGCTTCAAATTCATGTGATATGAACAATTTAGCTTCAGATTAATGCGAAATACACGAATTAGCTTTAAATCAACGCGAAACATACGATTTAGCTTCAAATTCATGTGATATGAACAATTTAACTTCAGATTCATGCGAAATACACGAATTAGCTTTAAATCAACGCGAAACATACGATTTAGCTTCAATATCATGCGAAACACACGATTTCGATTGAAATTCGTGCGAAATAGCGATTTTAAACAAACGATTTAGCTTCAAATTCATGTGATATGAACAATTTAGCTTCAGATTAATGCGAAATACACGAATTAGCTTTAAATCAACGCGAAACATACGATTTAGCAGAAATATCATGCGAAACACACGATTTCGATTGAAATTCGTGCGATATAGCGATTTTAAACAAACGATTTAGCTTCAAATTCATGTGATATGAACAATTTAGCTTCAGATTAATGCGAAATACACGAATTAGCTTTAAATCAACGCGAAACATACGATTTAGCTTCAATATCATGCGATATACACGATTTCGCTTCAAATTCGTGCGAAATAGCGATTTTAAACAAACGATTTAGCTTCAAATTCATGTGATATGAACAATTTAACTTCAGATTCATGTGAAATACACGAATTAGCTTTAAATCAACGCGAAACATACGATTTAGCTTCAATATCATGCGAAACACACGATTTCGATTGAAATTCGTGCGAAATAGCGATTTTCAACAAACGATTTAACTTGAAATTCATGCGAAATGAACAATTTAGCTTCAGATTAATGCGAAATACACGAATTAGCTTTAAATCAACGCGAAACATACGATGTAACTTCAATATCATGCGAACCACACGATATCGATTCAAATTCGGGCGAAATAGAGATTTTAAACAAACGATTTAGTTTCAAATTCATGCGAAATGAACAATTTAGCTTCAGATTCATGCGAAATACACGAATTAGCTTTAAATCAACGCGAAACATACGATTTAGCTTCAATATCATGCGGTATACACGATTTCGCTTCAAATTCGTGCGAAATAGCGATTTTAAACAAACGATTTAGCTTCAAATTCATGCGAAATGAACAATTTTGCTTCAGATTCATGCGAAATACACGAATTATCTTTAAATCAACGCGAAACATACGATTTAACTTCAATATCATGCGAAACACACGATTTCGATTCAAATTCGTGCGAAATAGAGATTTTAAACAAACGATTTAGCTTCAAATTCATGCGAAATGAACAATTTAGCTTCAGATTCATGCGAAACACACGAATTAGCTTTAAATCAACGCGAAACATACGATTTAACTTCAATATCATGCGAAACACACGATTTCGATTCAAATTCTTGCGAAATAGCGATTTTATACAAACGATTTAGCTTCAAATTCATGCGAAATGAACAATTTTGCTTCAGATTCATGCGAAATACACGGATTAGCTTTAAATCAACGCGAAACATGCGATTTATCGTCAAAATCATGCGAAACACACGAGTTCGATTGAAATTCGTGCGAAATAGCGATTTTCAACAAACGATTTAGCTTCAAATTCATGTGATATGAACAATTTAGCTTCAGATTCATGCGAAATACACGAATCAGCTTTAAATCAACACCAAACATACGATTTAGCTACAATATCATGCGACAAACACGATTTCGCTTCAAATTCGTGCGAAATAGCGATTTTAAACAAACGATTTAGCTTCAAATTCATGCGAAATGAACTATTTAACTTCAGATTCATGCGAAATACACGAATTAGCTTTAAATCAAAGCGAAACATACGATTTAGCAGAAATATCATGCGAAACACACGATTTCGATTGAAATTCGTGCGAAATAGCGATTTAAAACAAACGATTTAGCTTCAAATTCATGTGATATGAACAATTTAACTTCAGATTCATGCGAAATACACGAATTAGCTTTAAATCAACGCGAAACATACGATTTAGCTTCAATATCATGCGAAACACACGATTTCGATTGAAATTCGTGCGAAATAGCGATTTTCAACAAACGATTTAACTTGAAATTCATGCGAAATGAACAATTTAGCTTCAGATTAATGCGAAATACACGAATTAGCTTTAAATCAACGCGAAACATACGATGTAACTTCAATATCATGCGAAACACACGATTTCGATTCAAATTCGTGCGAAATAGAGATTTTAAACAAACGATTTAGCTTCAAATTCATGCGAAATGAACAATTTAGCTTCAGATTCATGCGAAATACACGAATTAGCTTTAAATCAACGCGAAACATACGATTTAGCTTCAATATCATGCGGTATACACGATTTCGCTTCAAATTCGTGCGAAATAGCGATTTTAAACAAACGATTTAGCTTCAAATTCATGCGAAATGAACAATTTTGCTTCAGATTCATGCGAAATACACGAATTATCTTTAAATCAACGCGAAACATACGATTTAACTTCAATATCATGCGAAACACACGATTTCGATTCAAATTCGTGCGAAATAGAGATTTTAAACAAACGATTTAGCTTCAAATTCATGCGAAATGAACAATTTAGCTTCAGATTCATGCGAAACACACGAATTAGCTTTAAATCAACGCGAAACATACGATTTAACTTCAATATCATGCGAAACACACGATTTCGATTCAAATTCTTGCGAAATAGCGATTTTATACAAACGATTTAGCTTCAAATTCATGCGAAATGAACAATTTTGCTTCAGATTCATGCGAAATACACGGATTAGCTTTAAATCAACGCGAAACATGCGATTTATCGTCAAAATCATGCGAAACACACGATTTCGATTGAAATTCGTGCGAAATAGCGATTTTAAACAAACGATTTAGCTTCAAATTCATGTGATATGAACAATTTAGCTTCAGATTCATGCGAAATACACGAATCAGCTTTAAATCAACACCAAACATACGATTTAGCTACAATATCATGCGACAAACACGATTTCGCTTCAAATTCGTGCGAAATAGCGATTTAAAACAAACGATTTAGCTTCAAATTCATGTGATATGAACAATTTAGCTTCAGATTAATGCGAAATACACGAATTAGCTTTAAATCAACGCGAAACATACGATTTAGCTTCAATATCATGCGATATACACGATTTCGCTTCAAATTCGTGCGAAATAGCGATTTTAAACAAACGATTTAGCTTCAAATTCATGTGATATGAACAATTTAGCTTCAGATTAATGCGAAATGCACGAATTAGCTTTAAATCAACGCGAAACATACGATGTAACTTCAATATCATGCGAAACACACGATTTCGATTCAAATTCGTGCGAAATAGAGATTTTAAACAAACGAGTTAGCTTCAAATTCATGCGAAATAAACAATTTTGCTTCAGATTCATGCGAAATACACGGATTAGCTTTAAATCAACGCGAAACATGCGATTTATCGTCAAAATCATGCGAAACACACGATTTCGATTGAAATTCTTGCGAAATAGCGATTTTAAACAAACGATTTAGCTTCAAATTCATGTGATATGAACAATTTAGCTTCAGATTCATGCGAAATACACGAATCAGCTTTAAATCAACACCAAACATACGATTTAGCTACAATATCATGCGAAACACACGATTTCGATTGAAATTCGTGCGAAATAGCTATTTTAAACTAACGATTTAGCTACAAATTCATGTGATATGAACAATTTAGCTTCAGATTCATGCGAAATACACGAATCAGCTTTAAATCAACACCAAACATACGATTTAGCTACAATATCATGCGAAACACACGATTTCGTTTGAAATTCGTGCGAAATAGCTATTTTAAACTAACGATTTAGCTACAAATTCATGCGAAATGAACAATTTAGCTTCAGATTCATGCGAAATACACAAATTAGCTTTAAATTAACGCGAAACATACGATTTAGCAGAAATATGCGATATACACGATTTCGCTTCAAATTCTTGCGAAATAGCGATTTTAAACAAACGATTTAGCTTCTGTTACGTCCCGCGCGTGATTTCCCGCAAAATATATATAATTCCGCGAGAGCGCGAGATTTACGTGTAACGATTAAATTGATCTGCCTTTAGTCCACGCGACGCGTACCGTTCGCGTATAACAGGGTATCGCCTACTCGCGAACACAGGGACAAAATACGCGGGCTCTTACTGTGATAGGCAGGTCCTGCTGCCGGGAAGGCTCGCTCGCTCGCTTCTCGTACGCCGCTCGTCTCGGATCTCCTGCCGGGATTCTGCTTGGGCTGTACGTTGATTTCGGGATGTCGATCTCGATCAGCTCCGTCCAAGGATAGAGGTGGCGTTGACGAGGTGCGCGGTATTCGCGGATGATCTGGATTTCTTCGCGGTACGCGAGATCGCCCGTAACTGAATCTATTCGCGGTTTATGGCTGATTATGCTGATTTCTTGACTTCGATGCTTTACCCACGTTTCGTAAGGGATCTGAGCGTATAGATGGACGAGTCTCTTCAATTGAGCTCTGCGCCCAGACTGACGCGGCATGTGTGATACTAATGCTAGTTAATAATTAATCATTTATCTGCTCTGTCCGGTGGCGTACAGGACTTGTGGTGAAAGCCCGGTACATACGCTTTCTGGACGGATTTAGTTAGAGCAACTTCGGTGGCGTGCAGGACTTGTGGGGAAAGCCCGGTACACACGCTTTCTGAAGTTGTAATTCGAAATGCGGTGGTAAGTCTAATAATAATAGGAACTAGGATCGCAGAGGTATGTTGAATGAATTACGTTCACTGCTTCTAAATTAAGGTGTATATTCTAATTAAATTGGCTTAAGTTACAGAGCCTTAATACTAACGCAAGAAGATTGGACTTGGAAATCAGAATCGAAATTGAATTGGAATAAGAAGAACTTGACGATCGCGGACGACCGGACTTCTGATCGAGAAGTACGACTAATACTGGTCGAATTCCGGAACGAGAGTGATCCCGCCGGAGGCTGCATTGAACTCTTTCGATTCATGGCCGCCGGTCCGCCTGGCGGGGGTAGTCCGGTGGAGGGGCGTCCGCCATGGTGGTGGATGGCGCTGGAGAGGGGATGCCGCGTTCAGCGGGATGACGTAGTCCCAGTCCACGCGCTTTTTACGGTACTTAGAAATATTCGCTTGTTCTCTAGAGAGTATAATAATGTGGTTATGCTAACTTATTCTATGGTTCGTTATAAGGTAGATATCTGCTAACTTATGCTACGGTCGGTTACGATACGTTTAGGCTAATTCGGTTAACCTACGCTTATATACTAGTTTGCGCGGTAACACACACACACATTCATGCACAACCACGCTCTTATATACTAATACAAACGTCGGAGGACGTCACACCTCCCCCCTTCGCAAAAAGAATGACGACATCAGGAGTCATTCTTTTCTGAGTCTTGTTTGCATTTCTTATAGCTAATATATTGTGGAGTTTCGCTTACGTATAGTTCAATTGAATCGCGTTTGTTGTCTTTATTGTCCACGTTGTCACTCGCACAATTCTTGTCTTTGGGCACATTTAATGTCACGCATTCTAAGGGTTTTGGGTTTACCGAACACTTCCGCACTTCACTATCACCATTTTTGTCCTTCAGGTATAGGCAGAAGTGGGCCAAGGCGCTCCAACAGGCGGCGAGTAGCTGCAGACTCCATCCGTATGCTGCGTGGAGGGCTATCCCGTTGAGAATGGTGTTGATTATAATTTTTATGATCCGCAGGGTTACATAAATCCCTATAACGCCGGCCATTGCCGAGCCGAACTGTACGAAACCATTCCAAACATGTTTCCCTGTAGATTCTGCGATTTTCTGCAGGGTATTTTCGTCCATCAGGTTGAACATTCCGACGGCGCCATCTGCATACTCTCTACCAGACGCTCCTTGCGCCAGTGCGTCGACGACCGCCATCTTTTCGACAGGGAACATGATGTGCTCGTTGAGTTTTTCGAGGTCTTCCCTGGAGTAGATTCCTCCGCTGGCGAGATTCGTCGGGTCCGTGTACTTCCATGCGGAGGCTGTTAACGGCTGCAACGGAGGTGGCGCGATACTTTCCACTGGATTTGGCGTGAGCTTGTACCAGGTGCCGTGGATACGGTAAGTTGGAGGTATTAGTTCGTTGCACGTTTTCCGTGTTCCTGTTTTGACCAGGATTCTGTTTTTTGGTGTTAAAAATAAAGAGTTGTTTCTGTAAGATACAGGAAGTTCGTCGAAGCAGTCCTTGGTCTTTCTCAGGGAGCACTGTACTGGCACACATTTAATTATGTGTATGACTTCTCCGGCTGGGAGGGCCATGTATCCTGGTTCTTTGGTGATAGTGGCTGCTACTTCTGCTGGTGAGATATGAACTAAGGAAATTATGTTTCTCAAGATTTGCTGTTCAAGCTGGCATTTTTGTTTCATGGTGTCCTTATATAATGACACTATCTGAGACTTGATATGTCTTTCGACATAAACGAACTTGGTATTCACGTAAGTGAATATGTCGAGATTGTTCGTTTGGGGCTTTGTTGCTGATTTAAACCTTCCTTCCTTGTCCGTTTCCAGGATTAATAATTTCGGGTGCTCGGTTTTTTCGAGCGTGTAGCCGCATGCTTGCGTTCGGCCAGTGCTGGTCAAGGCGAATGTTGTATCGCCGGACGTTACCGAATATAGAGAGGCAAGATTCGAATTTTTGTTAGATACCTTTATCGCTCGGCCTTCGAACAACACGTTATAATTGCTCATTTTGCAGGGATCTTCAGGGAGGCTGGTCCAATACGTGTAACCGTCTTCGGAATCCATACAGTACTCCTTGTCCAGTGGGCATCGTTGGCCGCCGGGCAGGTACAAGGTATTGCTGGATAGCTTGATCGAAGCCTGGAAGGTTTTTATTGTCACCTTAATGATTGATTGGACCACCACATTATCCCAGGTACCGTATGGGTCGCTGTACGCCGTTCCTCTACAGGTACCGTCTTGTTGTATTGATCCGGCTAACGTGAAGCCTCGCGTCGTGGTGCTATTTCTTTTGATACCTACGATTTGACCAGTAGGTGGGAGGGGCAGGATTCCTGACTCGTGCATGGCCTTGCAGACGTCCCTCGGGGTGTCCAATATGTACTGGTGTCGGCCGTTATGTACCACGGATGTATGCGAATGCATACCGCAATAGTAGACAGTCCGATCAATCTCTACCTTGCATTGGAATGTCGGAACGTCCTTAAACTCGATCAACTGGAGCAGCTGGATTGTGAGGTTCGTAGTTATTGGCTTTGAGTGCGTATATTCGCATTTAGGCGAGTCCACGGTTGAAATTGTGGTTGTATTTAGAGTAGGGCTATTGCAGTCATAGCCTATCAATGCGTTGGTTGGACGTAGGAGAAAGAATACTGAGAGTATCGTTGCGGTCTTCATGGTGTCTGCTCTGGTTGTAGACTGATGGTTGTCGCTGAGTTCTCCGGCTGTTCTATATACGATATTTCGTTTATCGTTCGCGATAAGGGTCGGTGGGGGTGCGTGACTCACTAGGTTTATATGCTGACGCGGCGCATGCTTAAGTTTATCCGTGTGAACAATTTTCGTACCTTTCTTCATTCTTATCTTAACATTCCTATCACCCGTACATTCGATCACGGTGAACGGTCCGATATACTCGTCGTCAAATTTATCGCGTTTGGGCTGCTTAAGCAGGTATACCCTGTCTCCGACGATAAAGGACTGTGCGTTGGTTTTTCTATCGTAATATTGTTTTGATCTGTTCTTAGCGGAAGTAAGATTATTTCTGGCGTCTGTTAGGGTCTCGGAAATTTTTGTTTGTAGTTTCTCGAGATAGGCTGTGTAAGATTCGTCCGATGAATCGTGTATTATTGGATTTGCTGACGGGGTTCGCGCTAGAGTGCCGAATACCAGTTCATGTGGAGTGTAGAGAGTGCCCTCGTGAACACTCGTATTGTAAGAAAACATTGCATGTGGGAGCCACTCGTCCCAATCGGCCCTGGATACATATTGTTTCAAATATTCCGTCAACACATGATGGGATCTTTCTATGGAACCATTACTCTGAGGCCGGAATGCCGTCGTCTTAAATTGCGTAATTCTAAACCGTTTTGAGATGTTCTTCATTAATGAGCTCAGGAAGTTCGCTCCCTGATCTGTCAGAATTCCCTTAGGAGCCCCGAATCTACAGATGAAATCTTTTATAAAGGCATCCGCGATCTCAATCGCGGTCGCGTTGCGCAGCGGGAGGGCAAGGGAATATTTGGTGAGGAGGTCCTGTATCGTTAGAATATACGTGTGATTCTTTGAGGATGTTGGGAGGGGACCTACGATATCCATTGATATCTTTTCGAATGCTTTTCCGGGTGTGTCAGTGATGGTCATTGGTTGTCGCGTTTTGACTCTGACTAGTTTTTTCCTTTGGCAAGTTTCGCAGTTGTTTATGAATTCGGTCACGTCTTTTTTCAATGTGTTCCAATAATACTTCTCGCGGATTCTTTTGTACGTTTTTGTTATCCCTTTGTGTCCGGCAAAGGAAGAAATATGGTTTTCTTTTATGATAGGAAGTCGTTCGTTCTCCGTCGGTATGACGACTTGGTTTGCGCATGCAAAGAATTGGGTATTCGTGGTCGCGAATGTATCGATGATTATTCTGTAGATAGTGTGCCATGGAATGTCGTCTATGTTCGTCTTCGATATGCTAAGTGAATCTAACTGTAATTCGATCGTCACGTCTAGTATTGAGGCAAAAAGTTCAAGCAGATCGTCGTATGTCGCGGTATGGTGTGGTGATGTTTTTATCGGGAGCAAGAGTAGGTTTTTAGTGCCGATTTTCATCACCCTGGTCCGGCAGAGCGTTAATTTCAAATCTTTCGGGATCTTTCCGGCCCTGAACAGGTCGACGGCGCCCGGGTCTAATGGTTGGCCGCTGGTTGTTACAAATACGGCGAGATTGTCGTTTCGCATGACTAGTCTATCTCTTGTGATCGTTATGGTCCTTCCTTTTGGGGAGGCTGGAGCGTTGTGACTATCGAATATATTTTCATCCTCGTCTGTATCCGTTTCTGTGTCGGTGTTTGGACTCGAGGTTTGTTTTCTGTTTGAGGGAGAGGATAGCGGTGTGTTTTCCGTCGGAGGGGAATTCCCTCGTGACGTGGCGGGTTGCGGCGATGAGGAGCGGGAATGCAACCGGTCCGACTCGGATGTTGTAGGGGAATCTATCGCTGCCGGTCTTGATCCGAGGATCGGGGAACGGGCAGGTTTTCTAACGCTATCGAATATAGTTGATGAATCTGAGGAAAGTGGAAGTACTGTCGCGGGATTCCTGGACAACGCGTCCGCGTTGAGGTTCGTTTTTCCTGCCTTGTAGATTACCGTATAGTCAAATTCTGCTAATTTTAATCTCCATCTGAGTAATCGTGATGTAGGATCCTTCACGGAATTCATCCAGACCAGTGGACGATGGTCTGTGATCAAGCTGAATTTCCTGCCGTAGATATATGGTCTAAAATATTGGGTGCAGTAAATAATCGCGAGGCATTCTTTCTCTATTGTGGAGTAATTTAGTTCTGCCCCGTGCAATAATCGAGATGCGTAGGCTATCGGGCGGTCTTTCCCGATTTCGCCCTGGCTCAATATTCCACCTATCGCGTATCCGGACGCGTCTGTAGTTATTTTAAAATCTTTTCCGAAATCGGGGTACTGGAGGAGTGGCTCGGTGGTTAGGATTTCACGGAGAGTATTAAACGCCTTCTCCTGCTCTACGTTCCATACGAACTTAGTATCCTTTTTGAGAAGTATTGTGAGTGGTTTCGATATTTGTGAAAATTTGGGTATGAAACGTCTGTAATATCCCGACAGACCCAGAAATTCTCTTAAGTTTTTTAATGTTTTCGGACGCGGGAATCGTCGCACGGCCTCGATTTTCATCGGGCATGGTTTTACGCCGTCTTCGCCAATTATATGGCCCAAATACGCTACCTCTCGATGCAGAAATGAACACTTCGACGGCTGGAGTTTTAGATTTGCCTGTCTAAGTCTATCCGCGAGTTTGTTAAATTTTGTGGCGTGCTCCGACAAGCTTCGCGCGTATATGACGATGTCATCTAGGTATACAAAGAGTTCAGTGCCTTGGAGGCCGGTTAGTACGTTATCCATTAGCCGTTGAAAAGTTGCGGGCGCGTTTCGAAGGCCGAATGGCATTCTTTTATATTCGTAGTGGCCGTATGGCGTTGAAAAGGCCGTTTTTTCCGCATCGTCCGGGTGCATCTCGATCTGGTGGAATCCACTCGCAAGATCGAAAACGCTAAAATATTTGGCGCTGCCCAACTGGTCTAAAATTTCGAGGATACTGGGCAGCGGATATGCGTCGGGCACCGATTTTTCGTTGAGCGCGCGGAAGTCTATTACCATCCTCCACTTCTTGTTCCCCTCTGCATCTGCCTTTTTGGGCACGATCCAGAGTGGACTGTTGTAAGGAGACTTTGAAGGAGCAACAATGTCCTGCTCGAGGAGTTCCCTCATTTGTTTGTTTATCTCCTCTTTGTGTATCGGTGGATATCTGTACTGTTTTACGTGAACCGGAGAATTGTCAGTCGTAGCGATTCGGTGCCGCACCGCATTTGTTTTGCCGAGGCGCTCCTCGGGGAGGTGGAAGAGGTCTTCATTGCATTCCAGCAATTGTTCTACATGTAATTTTTCTTCTCCGCTGAGGTGATCGGTGCTAATGATGCCCTTGATCTTCTCGTAGCGGGAATTTATTGTATTTAGGTTGAATATTGAAGCGGAATTAGAATTCGAATTGTTTTTAGGGTTTGAGAAAAATTTTTGCGGAATGGCGGTGTCCGACAACTCCTCCACCTCTGCCAGCTCCATTTCCGGCGTAGCAAAGGTTATGGATTCGCTATTAGTGTTAACACAACGCACAATCGCTTGTCCGTCGGAGTTTCTTGCGAGACAGTGCGGGAGGAAAACTCCTTTTGAAACTTCACGACGGCTGAGGTAACCGAATTCCGGTCCGGTCACCTTTACCCTTATTAATGTAGCAGTTCGCGGTTCGACAACGATTTTGGATTGCGTCGTGAAAGGAAACTCGTTTCCCTGCCACGATACGCTTTCCTTCTTGTATGAAATCTCCGCGCCTTGCGATAGAAACGCAGAACCCAAGATACCGTCCGCTGAGATTGGAAAGGTTTCGGAAACCACGTGAAATTCTACTTCCGCGTTTGCAATGGATATTGACGTCGTGCCTAGTGTGGTGACGGACTCGTCCGTTATCCCGGTGATATTAATAGCGTTGCTCACGTTGACGATCACATCCGACTTTAATTGTGATACCTTGATGATATTAGGCTCGGCGCCGGTGTCTATCATCAACTTGGCCGCTTTGATTAATTCCGGGGGAGACACCATTACGTGTGGGACCGCGGAGGCTGGACGGAGATTTATCCGCGCGATTCTCCCGTCTCTGCTGTCTGTTCTTCGCTCGCGATCGGCGTCACTCGTTGAAAATTTCTGTTTCCCTCCCGACGATTGTCCGACATGGTCGGGAGGTTCTTCCCGTTTCCCGACGGTTGTTGTTCGCGAATCTTATTGTTGAATTCACGCTTGCGGCATTCGTGAATATCATGGCCGGGCGTCTTGCAATAATTGCAAAACCTTTGAGCGTTGCTCGCGTGATTCGGCCGAGATTGTTCTCGCGGTTGATCTCGATAATTGTTATCGCGTCGATATTCGTAGCGCGGCGAAGGACCGGATGTGTATTGTTTACGAGGCGAGTAATCGTGGCCGAAGGCGCGCTCGCGCCGGTCTGTGTAGTGGCGCGCCGGTGATTCATAGTCGCGTCGGCGCATCGATAAATCGTAGTCGCGTTGACGCGTTGATGAGTCATAGTACCCTGAACGCGTATCGCCCGAACTGTTTATATACAAACTCCCCGGGTCGGCGAAACTAAATCCTCTGTTATTATAAGGTGAGGGTGACCGATTCCTCGACAGGAAGTTTCTGTTCTCCGTCCTCGGACTGTTTATACCGTTTGGAAAGCGGACCCTTCGACTGTTTATATCACCGTACCGTTTCAAGTCCAGTTCCAACTGTTTGAATGCTCTCACGGATTCGTCAAAAATATCCTCCATATGTTTATGTCCAACCGCACGCAGTTCCGTTCGTATGTTAGGAATTAACCCGTCTATAAAACAATCACGCGCAAAGTCGTCGATCTCGCGGTTGTCGGCCTGGTCCGGGAGGCAATTGATGATCGCCCCGTGTAGATCTCTAACTCGGTTTATGTAGGTAAAAATGTTTTCACGTTCACCCATGTAAATGTTGGCTAGCTCGCCCTGGTAGTGTTGGATTTTATGCTGCGCGCCGAATAGCATTTTTAAACGTTCGCATAGTTCCGACACGGTATCGAAGTGGCGGAATTCTACCACGGACAAAGCGTCTCCGCGCAATTTACCGATAATTAGTCTTACCAGGCTGCGTTCCGAGTGCGAGGGTACTAACGATCTCGCGTGAGTGCACGCGCGCGTAAATTGAAGTACTGGTGGTTGCGTACCATTAAACATCGGGATCATATCGGCTGCGGATTTTAATGTTAGCTGATTGTCTTCAGCTTCGCGGGAGTCGTAATACGGTCGATGCGTTGATTGAACCCGAGTCGGTGGTTCGAAAGCCGGGTTTGCCGGTCCCGCGGTTCGTGAGTTTCCCACCGTTAATTTTTCGATTTGTTCGCGGAGTCTCGCGTTTTCGATCGCCATTTCGTCGCGATCTTTATCTATTTCCGCCTGCGCCTGCATTTGTTGCGATTCTATTAACATACGCTTTTTATCTAGGCTGCGCGATTGTTCCATGAGCCGTTGCTCTTTATTTATCAAGGTTTTTTGTACCGCGGCGAGTTCGTCTTGCGATAATTGTTTTCCTTCTAAATTATGCGATTTTGACCGCGTTCCGTCCGCTGGGCTGGCGAGCATGGCGATTGGCTTATCAGATCCCACCGCTGCCACCAAATTGTTACGTCCCGCGCGTGATTTCCCGCAAAATATATATAATTCCGCGAGAGCGCGAGATTTACGTGTAACGATTAAATTGATCTGCCTTTAGTCCACGCGACGCGTACCGTTCGCGTATAACAGGGTATCGCCTACTCGCGAACACAGGGACAAAATACGCGGGCTCTTACTGTGATAGGCAGGTCCTGCTGCCGGGAAGGCTCGCTCGCTCGCTTCTCGTACGCCGCTCGTCTCGGATCTCCTGCCGGGATTCTGCTTGGGCTGTACGTTGATTTCGGGATGTCGATCTCGATCAGCTCCGTCCAAGGATAGAGGTGGCGTTGACGAGGTGCGCGGTATTCGCGGATGATCTGGATTTCTTCGCGGTACGCGAGATCGCCCGTAACTGAATCTATTCGCGGTTTATGGCTGATTATGCTGATTTCTTGACTTCGATGCTTTACCCACGTTTCGTAAGGGATCTGAGCGTATAGATGGACGAGTCTCTTCAATTGAGCTCTGCGCCCAGACTGACGCGGCATGTGTGATACTAATGCTAGTTAATAATTAATCATTTATCTGCTCTGTCCGGTGGCGTACAGGACTTGTGGTGAAAGCCCGGTACATACGCTTTCTGGACGGATTTAGTTAGAGCAACTTCGGTGGCGTGCAGGACTTGTGGGGAAAGCCCGGTACACACGCTTTCTGAAGTTGTAATTCGAAATGCGGTGGTAAGTCTAATAATAATAGGAACTAGGATCGCAGAGGTATGTTGAATGAATTACGTTCACTGCTTCTAAATTAAGGTGTATATTCTAATTAAATTGGCTTAAGTTACAGAGCCTTAATACTAACGCAAGAAGATTGGACTTGGAAATCAGAATCGAAATTGAATTGGAATAAGAAGAACTTGACGATCGCGGACGACCGGACTTCTGATCGAGAAGTACGACTAATACTGGTCGAATTCCGGAACGAGAGTGATCCCGCCGGAGGCTGCATTGAACTCTTTCGATTCATGGCCGCCGGTCCGCCTGGCGGGGGTAGTCCGGTGGAGGGGCGTCCGCCATGGTGGTGGATGGCGCTGGAGAGGGGATGCCGCGTTCAGCGGGATGACGTAGTCCCAGTCCACGCGCTTTTTACGGTACTTAGAAATATTCGCTTGTTCTCTAGAGAGTATAATAATGTGGTTATGCTAACTTATTCTATGGTTCGTTATAAGGTAGATATCTGCTAACTTATGCTACGGTCGGTTACGATACGTTTAGGCTAATTCGGTTAACCTACGCTTATATACTAGTTTGCGCGGTAACACACACACACATTCATGCACAACCACGCTCTTATATACTAATACAAACGTCGGAGGACGTCACACTTCAAATTCATGGAATATGAACTATTTAACTTCAGATTCATGCGAAATACACGAATTAGCTTTAAATCAACGCGAAACATACGATTTAGCTTCAATATCATGCGATATACACGATTTCGCTTCAGATTCGTGCGAAATAGCGATTTTAAACAAACTATTTAGCTTCAAATTCATGCGAAATGAACAATTTAGGTTCAGATTAATGCGAAATACACGAATTAGCTTTTAATCAACGCGAAACATACGATGTAACTTCAATATCATGCGAAACACACGATTTCGATTCAAATTCGTGCGAAATAGGGATTTTAAACAAAAGATTTAGCTTCAAATTCGTGCGAAATGAACAATTTAGCTTCAGATTAATGCGAAATACACGAATTAGCTTTAAATCAAAGCGAAACATACGATTTAGCAGAAATATCATGCGATATACACGATTTCGCTTCAAATTCTTGCGAAATAGCGATTTTAAACAAACGATTTAGCTTCAAATTCATGCGAAATGAACAATTTTGCTTCAGATTCATGCGAAATACACGAATTAGCTTTAAATCAACGCGAAACATACGTTTTAACTTCAATATCATGCGAAACACACGATTTCGATTCAAGTTCGTGCGAAATAGAGATTTTAAACAAACGATTTAGCTTCAAATTCATGCGAAATGAACAATTTAGCTTCAGATTAATTCGAAATAAACGAATTAGCTTTAAATCAACGCGAAACATACTATTTAGCTTCAATATCATGCGAAACACACGATTTCGATTGAAATTCGTGCGAAATAGCGATTTTCAACAAACGATTTAGCTTCAAATTCATGCGAAATGAACAATTTAGGTTCAGATTAATGCGAAATACACGAATTAGCTTTAAATCAACGCGAAACATACGATTTAGCTTCAATATCATGCGAAACACACGATTTCGATTGAAATTCGTGCGAAATAGCGATTTTTAACAAACGATTTAGCTTGAAATTCATGTGATATGAACTATTTAAATTCAGATTCATGCGAAATACACGGATTAGCTTTAAATCAACGCGAAACATGCGATTTATCGTCAAAATCATGCGAAACACACGAGTTCGATTGAAATTCGTGCGAAATAGCGATTTTCAACAAACGATTTAGCTTCAAATTCATGTGATATGAACAATTTAGCTTCAGATTCATGCGAAATACACGAATCAGCTTTAAATCAACACCAAACATACGATTTAGCTACAATATCATGCGACAAACACGATTTCGCTTCAGATTCGTGCGAAATAGCGATTTTAAACAAACGATTTAGCTTCAAATTCATGCGAAATGAACTATTTAACTTCAGATTCATGCGAAATACACGAATTAGCTTTAAATCAAAGCGAAACATACGATTTAGCTTCAAATTCATGTGATATGAACAATTTAGCTTCAGATTAGTGCGAAATACACGAATTAGCTTTAAATCAACGCGAAACATACGATTTAGCAGAAATATCATGCGAAACACACGATTTCGATTGAAATTCGTGCGAAATAGCGATTTAAAACAAACTATTTAGCTTCAAATTCATGTGATATGAACAATTTAACTTCAGATTCATGCGAAATACACGAATTAGCTTTAAATCAACGCGAAACATACGATTTAGCAGAAATATCATGCGAAACACACGATTTCGATTGAAATTCGTGCGAAATAGCGATTTAAAACAAACGATTTAGATTCAAATTCATGTGATATGAACAATTTAGCTTCAGATTAATGCGAAATACACGAATTAGCTTTAAATCAACGCGAAACATACGATTTAGCTTCAATATCATGCGATATACACGATTTCGCTTCAAATTCGTGCGAAATAGCGATTTTAAACAAACGATTTAGCTTCAAATTCATGTGATATGAACAATTTAACTTCAGATTCATGCGAAATACACGAATTAGCTTTAAATCAACGCGAAACATACGATTTAGCTTCAATATCATGCGAAACACACGATTTCGATTGAAATTCGTGCGAAATAGCGATTTTCAACAAACGATTTAACTTGAAATTCATGCGAAATGAACAATTTAGCTTCAGATTAATGCGAAATACACGAATTATCTTTAAATCAACGCGAAACATACGATTTAACTTCAATATCATGCGAAACACACGATTTCGATTCAAATTCTTGCGAAATAGCGATTTTATATAAACGATTTAGCTTCAAATTCATGCGAAATGAACAATTTTGCTTCAGATTCATGCGAAATACACGGATTAGCTTTAAATCAACGCGAAACATGCGATTTATAGTCAAAATCATGCGAAACACACGATTTCGATTGAAATTCGTGCGAAATAGCGATTTTAAACAAACGATTTAGCTTCAAATTCATGTGATATGAACAATTTAGCTTCAGATTCATGCGAAATACACGAATCAGCTTTAAATCAACACCAAACATACGATTTAGCTACAATATCATGCGACAAACACGATTTCGCTTCAAATTCGTGCGAAATAGCGATTTAAAACAAACGATTTAGCTTCAAATTCATGTGATATGAACAATTTAGCTTCAGATTAATGCGAAATACACGAATTAGCTTTAAATCAACGCGAAACATACGATTTAGCTTCAATATCATGCGATATACACGATTTCGCTTCAAATTCGTGCGAAATAGCGATTTTAAACAAACGATTTAGCTTCAAATTCATGTGATATGAACAATTTAACTTCAGATTCATGCGAAATACACGAATTAGCTTTAAATCAACGCGAAACATACGATTTAGCTTCAATACCATGCGAAACACACGATTTCGATTCAAATTCGTGCGAAATAGAGATTTTAAACAAACGAGTTAGCTTCAAATTCATGCGAAATAAACAATTTTGCTTCAGATTCATGCGAAATACACGGATTAGCTTTAAATCAACGCGAAACATGCGTTTTATCGTCAAAATCATGCGAAACACACGATTTCGATTGAAATTCTTGCGAAATAGCGATTTTAAACAAACGATTTAGCTTCAAATTCATGTGATATGAACAATTTAGCTTCAGATTCATGCGAAATACACGAATCAGCTTTAAATCAACACCAAACATACGATTTAGCTACAATATCATGCGAAACACACGATTTCGATTGAAATTCGTGCGAAATAGCTATTTTAAACTAACGATTTAGCTTCAAATTCATGCGAAATGAACAATTTAGCTTCAGATTCATGCGAAATACACAAATTAGCTTTAAATTAACGCGAAACATACGATTTAGCAGAAATATGCGATATAAACGATTTCGCTTCAAATTCTTGCGAAATAGCGATTTTAAACAAACGATTTAGCTTCAAATTCATGGAATATGAACTATTTAACTTCAGATTCATGCGAAATACACGAATTATCTTTAAATCAACGCGAAACATACGATTTAGCTTCAATATCATGCGATATACACGATTTCGCTTCAAATTCGTGCGAAATAGCGATTTTAAACAAACTATTTAGCTTCAAATTCATGCGAAATGAACAATTTAGGTTCAGATTAATGCGAAATACACGAATTAGCATTAAATCAACGCGAAACATACGATTTAGCTTCAATATCATGCGAAACACACGATTTCGATTGAAATTCGTGCGAAATAGAGATTTTCAACAAACGAGTTAGCTTGAAATTCATGTGATATGAACTACTTAAATTCAGATTCATGCGAAATACACGAATTAGCTTTAAATCAACGCGAAACATACGATTTAGCTTCAATATCATGCGATATACACGATTTCGCTTCAAATTCGTGCGAAATAGCGATTTTAAACAAACGATTTAGCTTCAAATTCATGTGATATGAACAATTTAGCTTCAGATTAATGCGAAATACACGAATTAGCTTTAAATCAAAGCGAAACATACGATTTAGCAGAAATATCATGCGATATACACGATTTCGCTTCAAATTCTTGCGAAATAGCGATTTTAAACAAACGATTTAGCTTCAAATTCATGCGAAATGAACAATTTTGCTTCAGATTCATGCGAAATACACGAATTAGCTTTAAATCAACGCGAAACATACGTTTTAACTTCAATATCATGCGAAACACACGATTTCGATTCAAGTTCGTGCGAAATAGAGATTTTAAACAAACGATTTAGCTTCAAATTCATGCGAAATGAACAATTTAGCTTCATATTAATTCGAAATAAACGAATTAGCTTTAAATCAACGCGAAACATACTATTTAGCTTCAATATCATGCGAAACACACGATTTCGATTGAAATTCGTGCGAAATAGCGATTTTCAACAAACGATTTAGCTTCAAATTCATGCGAAATGAACAATTTAGGTTCAGATTAATGCGAAATACACGAATTAGCTTTAAATCAACGCGAAACATACGATTTAGCTTCAATATCATGCGAAACACACGATTTCGATTGAAATTCGTGAGAAATAGAGATTTTAAACAAACGATTTAGCTTCAAATTCATGCGAAATGAACAATTTAGCTTCAGATTCATGCGAAATACACGAATTAGCTTTAAATCAACGCGGAACATACGATTTAGCTTCAATATCATGCGATATACACGATTTCGCTTAAAATTCGTGCGAAATAGCGATTTTAAACAAACGATTTAGCTTCAAATTCATGCGAAATGAACAATTTAGGTTCAGATTAATGCGAAATACACGAATTAGCTTTAAATCACGCGAAACATACGATTTAACTTAAATATCAAGCGATATGAAATTCGTGCGAAATAGCGATTTTCAACAAACGATTTAGCTTCAAATTCATGTGATATGAACAATTTAGCTTCAGATTAATGCGAAATACACGAATTAGCTTTCAATCAACGCGAAACATACGATTTAGCTTCAATATCATGCGAAACACACGATTTCGATTGAAATTCGTGCGAAGTAGCGATTTTCAACAAACGATTTAGCTTGAAATTCATGTGATATGAACTATTTAAATTCAGATTCAGGCGATATACACGATTTCGCTTCAAATTCGTGAGAAATAGAGATTTTAAACAAACGATTTAGCTTCAAATTCATGCGAAATGAACAATTTAGCTTCAGATTAATGCGAAATAAACGAATTAGCTTTAAATCAACGCGAAACATACTATTTAGCTTCAATATCATGCGAAACACACGATTTCGATTGAAATTCGTGCGAAATAGCGATTTTCAACCAATGATTTAGCTTCAAATTCATGTGATATGAAGAATTTAGCTTTAGATTAATGCGAAATACACGAATTAGCTTTAAATCAACGCGAAACATACGATTTAGCAGAAATATCATGCGATATACACGATTTCGCTTCAAATTCCAGCGAAATAGCGATTTTAAACAAACGATTTAGCTTCAAATTCATGTGATATGAACAATTTAGCTTCAGATTAATGCGAAATACACGAATTAGCTTTAAATCAACGCGAAACATACGATTTAGCTTCAATATCATGCGATATACACGATTTCGCTTCAAATTCGTGAGAAATAGCGATTTTAAACAAACGATTTAGCTTCAAATTCATGCGAAATGAACAATTTAGCTTCAGATTCATGCGAAATACACGAATTAGCTTTAAATCAACGCGAAACATACGATATAACTTCAATATCATGCGAAACACACGATTTCGATTGAAATTCGTGCGAAATAGAGATTTTAAACAAACGATTTAGCTTCAAACTCATGCGAAATGAACAATTTATCTTCAGATTCATGCGAAATACACGAATTAGCTTCAAACTCACACGAAACAAACGATTTAATTTCAATATCAAGCGATATACACGATTTCGCTTCAAATTCGTGAGAAATAGCGATTTTAAACAAACGATTTAGTTTCAAATTCATGCGAAATGAACAATTTAGCATCAGATTCATGCGAAATACACGAATTAGCTTTAAATCAACGCGAAACATACGATTTAGCTTCAAATTCATGCGAAATGAACAATTTAGGTTCAGATTAATGCGAAATACACGAATTAGCTTTAAATCAACGCGAAACATACGATTTAGCTTCAATATCATGCGAAACACACGATTTCGATTGAAATTCGTGCGAAATAGCGATTTTAAACAAACGATTTAGCTTCAAATTCATGTGATATGAACAATTTAGCTTCAGATTAATGCGAAATGCACGAATTAGCTTTAAATCAACGCGAAACATACGATGTAACTTCAATATCATGCGAAACACACGATTTCGATTCAAATTCGTGCGAAATAGAGATTTTAAACAAACGAGTTAGCTTCAAATTCATGCGAAATAAACAATTTTGCTTCAGATTCATGCGAAATACACGGATTAGCTTTAAATCAACGCGAAACATGCGATTTATCGTCAAAATCATGCGAAACACACGATTTCGATTGAAATTCTTGCGAAATAGCGATTTTAAACAAACGATTTAGCTTCAAATTCATGTGATATGAACAATTTAGCTTCAGATTCATGCGAAATACACGAATCAGCTTTAAATCAACACCAAACATACGATTTAGCTACAATATCATGCGAAACACACGATTTCGATTGAAATTCGTGCGAAATAGCTATTTTAAACTAACGATTTAGCTACAAATTCATGCGAAATGAACAATTTAGCTTCAGATTCATGCGAAATACACAAATTAGCTTTAAATTAACGCGAAACATACGATTTAGCAGAAATATGCGATATACACGATTTCGCTTCAAATTCTTGCGAAATAGCGATTTTCAACAAACGCTTTAACTTGAAATTCATGTGATATGAACTATTTAAATTCAGATTCATGCGAAATACACGAATTAGCTTTAAATCAACGCGAAACATACGATTTAACTTAAATATCAAGCGATATACACGATTTCGCTTCAAATTCGTGAGAAATAGCGATTTTAAACAAACGATTTAGCTTCAAATTCATGCGAAATGAACAATTTAGCTTCAGATTCATGCGAAATACACGAATTAGTTTTAAATCAACGCGAAACATACGATATAACTTCAATATCATGCGAAACACACGATTTCGATTGAAATTCGTGCGAAATAGAGATTTTCAACAAACGATTTAGCTTGAAATTCATGTGATATGAACTACTTAAATTCAGATTCATGCGAAATACACGAATTAGCTTTAAATCAACGCGAAACATACGATTTAGCTTCAATATCATGCGATATACACGATTTCGCTTCAAATTCGTGCGAAATAGCGATTTTAAACAAACGATTTAGCTTCAAATTCATGTGATATGAACAATTTAGCTTCAGATTAATGCGAAATACACGAATTAGCTTTTAATCAACGCGAAACATACGATGTAACTTCAATATCATGCGAAACACACGATTTCGATTCAAATTCGTGCGAAATAGGGATTTTAAACAAAAGATTTAGCTTCAAATTCGTGCGAAATGAACAATTTAGCTTCAGATTAATGCGAAATACACGAATTAGCTTTAAATCAAAGCGAAACATACGATTTAGCAGAAATATCATGCGATATACACGATTTCGCTTCAAATTCTTGCGAAATAGCGATTTTAAACAAACGATTTAGCTTCAAATTCATGCGAAATGAACAATTTTGCTTCAGATTCATGCGAAATACACGAATTAGCTTTAAATCAACGCGAAACATACGTTTTAACTTCAATATCATGCGAAACACACGATTTCGATTCAAGTTCGTGCGAAATAGAGATTTTAAACAAACGATTTAGCTTCAAATTCATGCGAAATGAACAATTTAGCTTCAGATTAATTCGAAATAAACGAATTAGCTTTAAATCAACGCGAAACATACTATTTAGCTTCAATATCATGCGAAACACACGATTTCGATTGAAATTCGTGCGAAATAGCGATTTTCAACAAACGATTTAGCTTCAAATTCATGCGAAATGAACAATTTAGGTTCAGATTAATGCGAAATACACGAATTAGCTTTAAATCAACGCGAAACATACGATTTAGCTTCAATATCATGCGAAACACACGATTTCGATTGAAATTCGTGCGAAATAGCGATTTTTAACAAACGATTTAGCTTGAAATTCATGTGATATGAACTATTTAAATTCAGATTCATGCGAAATACACGAATTAGCTTTAAATCAACGCGAAACATACGATTTAACTTCAATATCAAGCGATATACACGATTTCGCTTCAAATTCGTGAGAAATAGAGATTTTAAACAAACGATTTAGCTTCAAATTCATGCGAAATGAACAATTTAGCTTCAGATTCATGCGAAATACACGAATTAGCTTTAAATCAACGCGGAACATACGATTTAGCTTCAATATCATGCGATATACACGATTTCGCTTCAAATTCGTGCGAAATAGCGATTTTAAACAAACGATTTAGCTTCAAATTCATGCGAAATGAACAATTTAGGTTCAGATTAATGCGAAATACACGAATTAGCTTTAAATCACGCGAAACATACGATTTAACTTAAATATCAAGCGATATGAAATTCGTGCGAAATAGCGATTTTCAACAAACGATTTAGCTTCAAATTCATGTGATATGAACAATTTAGCTTCAGATTAATGCGAAATACACGAATTAGCTTTCAATCAACGCGAACATACGATTTAGCTTCAATATCATGCGAAACACACGATTTCGATTGAAATTCGTGCGAAGTAGCGATTTTCAACAAACGATTTAGCTTGAAATTCATGTGATATGAACTATTTAAATTCAGATTCAAGCGATATACATGATTTCGCTTCAAATTCGTGAGAAATAGAGATTTTAAACAAACGATTTAGCTTCAAATTCATGCGAAATGAACAATTTAGCTTCAGATTAATGCGAAATAAACGAATTAGCTTTAAATCAACGCGAAACATACTATTTAGCTTCAATATCATGCGAAACACACGATTTCGATTGAAATTCGTGCGAAATAGCGATTTTCAACCAATGATTTAGCTTCAAATTCATGTGATATGAAGAATTTAGCTTTAGATTAATGCGAAATACACGAATTAGCTTTAAATCAACGCGAAACATACGATTTAGCAGAAATATCATGCGATATACACGATTTCGCTTCAAATTCCAGCGAAATAGCGATTTTAAACAAACGATTTAGCTTCAAATTCATGTGATATGAACAATTTAGCTTCAGATTAATGCGAAATACACGAATTAGCTTTAAATCAACGCGAAACATACGATTTAGCTTCAATATCATGCGATATACACGATTTCGCTTCAAATTCGTGAGAAATAGCGATTTTAAACAAACGATTTAGCTTCAAATTCATGCGAAATGAACAATTTAGCTTCAGATTCATGCGAAATACACGAATTAGCTTTAAATCAACGCGAAACATACGATATAACTTCAATATCATGCGAAACACACGATTTCGATTGAAATTCGTGCGAAATAGAGATTTTAAACAAACGATTTAGCTTCAAACTCATGCGAAATGAACAATTTATCTTCAGATTCATGCGAAATACACGAATTAGCTTCAAACTCACACGAAACAAACGATTTAATTTCAATATCAAGCGATATACACGATTTCGCTTCAAATTCGTGAGAAATAGCGATTTTAAACAAACGATTTAGTTTCAAATTCATGCGAAATGAACAATTTAGCTTCAGATTCATGCGAAATACACGAATTAGCTTTAAATCAACGCGAAACATACGATTTAGCTTCAAATTCATGCGAAATGAACAATTTAGGTTCAGATTAATGCGAAATACACGAATTAGCTTTAAATCAACGCGAAACATACGATTTAGCTTCAATATCATGCGAAACACACGATTTCGATTGAAATTCGTGCGAAATAGCGATTTTAAACAAACGATTTAGCTTCAAATTCATGTGATATGAACAATTTAGCTTCAGATTAATGCGAAATGCACGAATTAGCTTTAAATCAACGCGAAACATACGATTTAACTTAAATATCAAGCGATATACACGATTTCGCTTCAAATTCGTGAGAAATAGCGATTTTAAACAAACGATTTAGCTTCAAATTCATGCGAAATGAACAATTTAGCTTCAGATTCATGCGAAATACACGAATTAGTTTTAAATCAACGCGAAACATACGATATAACTTCAATATCATGCGAAACACACGATTTCGATTGAAATTCGTGCGAAATAGCGATTTTAAGCAAACGATTTAGCTTCAAATTCATGCGAAATGAACAATTTAGCTTCAGATTCATGCGAAATACACGAATTAGCTTCAAACTCACACGAAACAAACGATTTAATTTCAATATCAATCGATATACACGATTTCGCTTCAAATTCGTGAGAAATAGCGATTTTCAACAAACGATTTAGCTTCAAATTCATGTGAAATGAACAATTTAGCTTCAGATTAATGCGAAATAAACGAATTAGCTTTAAATCAACGCGAAACATACTATTTAGCTTCAATATCATGCAATGTACACGATTTCGCTTCAAATTCGTGCGAAATAGCGATTTTAAACAAACGATTTAGCTTCAAATTCATGTGATATGAACAATTTAGCTTCAGATTAATGCGAAATACACGAATTAGCTTTAAATCAACGCGAAACATACGATTTAGCTTCCATATCATGCGAAACACACGATTTCGATTGAAATTCGTGCGAAGTAGCGATTTTCAACTAACGATTTAGCTTGAAATTCATGTGATATGAACTATTTAAATTCAGATTCAAGCGATATACACGATTTCGCTTCAAATTCGTGAGAAATAGAGATTTTAAACAAACGATTTAGCTTCAAATTCATGCGAAATGAACAATTTAGCTTCAGATTCATGCGAAATACACGAATTAGATTTAAATCAACGCGGAACATACGATTTAGCTTCAATATCATGCGATATACACGATTTCGCTTCAAATTCGTGCGAAATAGCGATTTTAAACAAAGGATTTAGCTTCAAATTCATGCGAAATGAACAATTTAGGTTCAGATTAATGCGAAATACACGAATTAGCTTTAAATCAACGCGAAACATACGATTTAGCTTCAATATCATGCGAAACACACGATTTCGATTGAAATTCGTGCGAAATAGCGATTTTCAACAAACGCTTTAACTTGAAATTCATGTGATATGAACTATTTAAATTCAGATTCATGCGAAATACACGAATTAGCTTTAAATCAACGCGAAACATACGATTTAACTTAAATATCAAGCGATATACACGATTTTGCTTCAAATTCGTGAGAAATAGCGATTTTAAACAAACGATTTAGCTTCAAATTCATGCGAAATGAACAATTTAGCTTCAGATTCATGCGAAATACACGAATTAGCTTCAAACTCACACGAAACAAACGATTTAATTTCAATATCAATCGATATACACGATTTCGCTTCAAATTCGTGAGAAATAGCGATTTTAAACAAACGATTTAGTTTCGAATTCATGCGAAATGAACAATTTAGCTTCAGATTCATGCGAAATACACGAATTAGCTTTAAATCAACGCGAAACATACGATTTAGCTTCAATATCATGCGATATACACGATTTCGCTTCAAATTCGTGAGAAATAGCGATTTTAAACAAACGATTTAGTTTCAAATTCATGCGAAATGAACAATTTAGCTTCAGATTCATGCGAAATACACGAATTAGCTTTAAATCAACGCGAAACATACGATTTAGCTTCAATATCATGCGATATACACGATTTCGCTTCAAATTCGTGCGAAATGGTGATTTTAAACAAACGATTTAGCTTCAAATTCATGCGAAATGAACAATTTTGCTTCAGATTCATGCGAAATACACGAATTAGCTTTAAATCAACGCGAAACATACGATTTAACTTCAATATCATGCGAAACACACGATTTCGATTCAAATTCGTGCGAAATAGAGATTTTAAACAAACGATTTAGCATCAAATTCATGCGAAATGAACAATTTAGCTTCAGATTAATGCGAAATAAATAAAGGAATTAGCTTTAAATCAACGCGAAACATACTATTTAACTTCCACATCATGCGAAACACACGATTTCGATTGAAATTAGTGCGAAATAGCGATTTTCAACAAACGATTTAGCTTCAAATTCATGCGAAATGAACAATTTAGGTTCAGATTAATGCGAAATACACGAATTAGCTTTCAATCAACGCGAAACATACGATTTAACTTAAATATCAAGCGATATACACGATTTCGCTTCAAATTCGTGAGAAATAGCGATTTTAAACAAACGATTTAGCTTCAAATTCATGCGAAATGAACAATTTAGCTTCAGATTTATGCGAAATACACGAATTAGCTTTAAATCAACGAGAAACATACGATTTAGCAGAAATATCATGCGATATACACGATTTCGCTTCAAATTCGTGCGAAATAGCGATTTTAAACAAACGATTTAGCTTCAAATTCATGCGAAATGAACAATTTAGCTTCAGATTAATGCGAAATACACGAATTAGCTTTAAATCAACGCGAAACATACGATTTAGCAGAAATATCATGCGATATACACGATTTCGCTTCAAATTCGTGCGAAATAGCGATTTTAAACAAACGATTTAGCTTTAAATTCATGCGAAATGAACAATTTAGGTTCAGATTAATGCGAAATACACGAATTAGCTTTAAATCAACGCGAAACATACGATATAACTTCAATATCATGCGAAACACTCGATTTCGATTGAAATTCGTGGGAAATAGCGATTTTAAACAAACGATTTAGCTTCAAATTCATGCGAAATGAACAATTTAGCTTCAGATTCATGCGACATATACGAATTAGCTTCAAACTCACACGAAACAAACGATTTAATTTCAATATCAAGCGATATACACGATTTCGCTTCAAATTCGTGAGAAATAGCGATTTTAAACAAACGATTTAGTTTCAAATTCATGCGAAATGAACAATTTAGCTTCAGATTCATGCGAAATACACGAATTAGCTTTAAATCAACGCGAAACATACGATTTAGCTTCAATATCATGCGATATACACGATTTCGCTTCAAATTCGTGCGAAATGGTGATTTTAAACAAACGATTTAGCTTCAAATTCATGCGAAATGAACAATTTTGCTTCAGATTCATGCGAAATACACGAATTAGCTTTAAATCAACGCGAAACATACGATTTAACTTCAATATCATGCGAAACACACGATTTCGCTTCAAATTCGTGAGAAATAGCGATTTTAAACAAACGATTTAGCTTCAAATTCATGCGAAATGAACAATTTAGCTTCAGATTTATGCGAAATACACGAATTAGCTTTAAATCAACGAGAAACATACGATTTAGCAGAAATATCATGCGATATACACGATTTCGCTTCATATTCGTGCGAAATAGCGATTTTTAAACAAACGATTTAGCTTCAAATTCATGCGAAATGAACAATTTAGGTTCAGATTAATGCGAAATACACGCATTAGCTTTAAATCAACGCGAAACATACGATATAACTTCAATATCATGCGAAACACTCGATTTCGATTGAAATTCGTGCGAAATAGCGATTTTAAACAAACGATTTAGCTTCAAATTCATGCGAAATGAACAATTTAGCTTCAGATTCATGCGACATACACGAATTAGCTTCAAACTCACACGAACCAAACGATTTAATTTCAATATCAAGCGATATACACGATTTCGCTTCAAATTCGTGAGAAATAGCAATTTTAAACAAACGATTTAGTTTCAAATTCATGCGAAATGAACAATTTAGCTTGAGATTAATGCGAAATACACGAATTAGCTTTAAATCAACGCGAAACATACGATTTAGCAGAAATATCATGCGATATACACGATTTCGCTTCAAATTCTTGCGAAATAGCGATTTTAAACAAACGATTTAGCTTCAAATTCATGCGAAATGAACAATTTTGCTTCAGATTCATGCGAAATACACGAATTAGCTTTAAATCAACGCGAAACATACGATTTAACTTCAATATCATGCGAAACACACGATTTCGATTCAAATTCGTGCGAAATAGAGATTTTAAACAAACGATTTAGCTTCAAATTCATGCGAAATGAACAATTTAGCTTCAGATTAATGCGAAATAAACGAATTAGCTTTAAATCAACGCGAAACATACTATTTAACTTCAATATCATGCGAAACACACGATTTCGATTGAAATTCGTGCGAAATAGCGATTTTCAACAAACGATTTAGCTTCAAATTCATGCGAAATGAACAATTTAGGTTCAGATTAATGCGAAATACACGAATTAGCTTTAAATCAACGGGGAAACATACGATTTAGCAGAAATATCATGCGATATACACGATTTCGCTTCAAATTCTTGCGAAATAGCGATTTTAAACAAACGATTTAGCTTCAAATTCATGCGAAATGTACAATTTAGATTCAGATTAATGCGAAATACACGAATTAGCTTTAAATCAACGGGAAACATACGATTTAGCAGAAATATCATGCGATATACACGATTTCGCTTCAAATTCTTGCGAAATAGCGATTTTAAACAAACGATTTAGCTTCAAATTCATGCGAAATGAACAATCTTGCTTCAGATTCATGCGAAATACACGAATTAGCTTTAAATCAACGCGAAACATACGATTTAGCTTCAATATCATGCGATATACACGATTTCGCTTCAAATTCGTGCGAAATGGTGATTTTAAACAAACGATTTAGCTTCAAATTCATGTGATATGAACAATTTAGCTTCAGATTAATGCGAAATACACGAATTAGCTTTAAATCAACGCGAATCATACGATTTAGCAGAAATATCATGCGATATACACGATTTCGCTTCAAATTCTTGCGAAATAGCGATTTTAAACAAACGATTTAGCTTCAAATTCATGCGAAATGAACAATTTTGCTTCAGATTCATGCGAAATACACGAATTAGCTTTAAATCAACGCGAAACATACGATGTAACTTCAATATCATGCGATATACACGATTTCGCTTCAAATTCGTGCGAAATAGCGATTTTCAACAAACGATTTAGCTTGAAATTCATGTGATATGAAGAATTTAAATTCAGATTCATGCGAAATACACGAATTAGCTTTAAATCAACGCGAAACATACGATTTAGCTTCAATATCATGCGATATACACGATTTCGCTTCAAATTCGTGCGAAATAGCGATTTTAAACAAACGATTTAGCTTCAAATTCATGTGATATGAACAATTTAGCTTCAGATTAATGCGAAATATACGAATTAGCTTTAAATCAACGCGAAACATACGATTTAGCTTCAATATCATGCGATATACACGATTTCGCTTCAAATTCGTGCGAAATAGCGATTTTCAACAAACGATTTAGCTTGAAATTCATGTGATATGAACTATTTAAATTCAGATTCATGCGAAATACACGAATTAGCTTTAAATCAACGCGAAACATACGATTTAACTTCAATATCAAGCGATATACACGATTTCGCTTCAAATTCGCGAGAAATAGAAATTTTCAACAAACGATTTAGCTTCAAATTCATGCGAAATGAACAATTTAGCTTCAGATTCATGCGAAATACACGAATTAGCTTTAAATCAACGCGAAACATACGATTTAGCTTCAATATCATGCGATATACACGATTTCGCTTCAAATTCGTGCGAAATAGCGATTTTAAACAAACGATTTAGCTTCAAATTCATGCGAAATGAACAATTTAGCTTCAGATTCATGCGACATATACGAATTAGCTTCAAACTCACACGAAACAAACGATTTAATTTCAATATCAAGCGATATACACGATTTCGCTTCAAATTCGTGAGAAATAGCGATTTTAAACAAACGATTTAGTTTCAAATTCATGCGAAATGAACAATTTAGCTTCAGATTCATGCGAAATACACGAATTAGCTTTAAATCAACGCGAAACATACGATTTAGCTTCAATATCATGCGATATACACGATTTCGCTTCAAATTCGTGCGAAATGGTGATTTTAAACAAACGATTTAGCTTCAAATTCATGCGAAATGAACAATTTTGCTTCAGATTCATGCGAAATACACGAATTAGCTTTAAATCAACGCGAAACATACGATTTAACTTCAATATCATGCGAAACACACGATTTCGCTTCAAATTCGTGAGAAATAGCGATTTTAAACAAACGATTTATCTTCAAATTCATGCGAAATGAACAATTTAGCTTCAGATTTATGCGAAATACACGAATTAGCTTTAAATCAACGAGAAACATACGATTTAGCAGAAATATCATGCGATATACACGATTTCGCTTCAAATTCGTGCGAAATAGCGATTTTAAACAAACGATTTAGCTTCAAATTCATGCGAAATGAACAATTTAGGTTCAGATTAATGCGAAATACACGCATTAGCTTTAAATCAACGCGAAACATACGATATAACTTCAATATCATGCGAAACACTCGATTTCGATTGAAATTCGTGCGAAATAGCGATTTTAAAACAAACGATTTAGCTTCAAATTCATGCGAAATGAACAATTTAGCTTGAGATTAATGCGAAATACACGAATTAGCTTTAAATCAACGCGAAACATACGATTTAGCAGAAATATCATGCGATATACACGATTTCGCTTCAAATTCTTGCGAAATAGCGATTTTAAACAAACGATTTAGCTTCAAATTCATGCGAAATGAACAATTTAGCTTCAGATTTATGCGAAATACACGAATTAGCTTTAAATCAACGAGAAACATACGATTTAGCAGAAATATCATGCGATATACACGATTTCGCTTCAAATTCGTGCGAAATAGCGATTTTAAACAAACGATTTAGCTTCAAATTCATGCGAAATGAACAATTTTGCTTCAGATTCATGCGACATACACGAATTAGCTTCAAACTCACACGAACCAAACGATTTAATTTCAATATCAAGCGATATACACGATTTCTCTTCAAATTCGTGAGAAATAGCAATTTTAAACAAACGATTTAGTTTCAAATTCATGCGAAATGAACAATTTAGCTTGAGATTAATGCGAAATACACGAATTAGCTTTAAATCAACGCGAAACATACGATTTAGCAGAAATATCATGCGATATACACGATTTCGCTTCAAATTCTTGCGAAATAGCGATTTTAAACAAACGATTTAGCTTCAAATTCATGCGAAATGAACAATTTTGCTTCAGATTCATGCGAAATACACGAATTAGCTTTAAATCAACGCGAAACATACGATTTAACTTCAATATCATGCGAAACACACGATTTCGATTCAAATTCGTGCGAAATAGAGATTTTAAACAAACGATTTAGCTTCAAATTCATGCGAAATGAACAATTTAGCTTCAGATTAATGCGAAATAAACGAATTAGCTTTAAATCAACGCGAAACATACTATTTAACTTCAATATCATGCGAAACACACGATTTCGATTGAAATTCGTGCGAAATAGCGATTTTCAACAAACGATTTAGCTTCAAATTCATGCGAAATGAACAATTTAGGTTCAGATTAATGCGAAATACACGAATTAGCTTTAAATCAACGGGAAACATACGATTTAGCAGAAATATCATGCGATATACACGATTTCGCTTCAAATTCTTGCGAAATAGCGATTTTAAACAAACGATTTAGCTTCAAATTCATGGGATATAAACTATTTAACTTCAGATTCATGCGAAATACACGAATTAGCTTTAAATCAACGCGAAACATACGATGTGTTACGTCTCGCGACGTATTGCGTAGCGTGTAAATTATCATGTAAGACTTTATATACGAATAGCCGATAAGCATAGGTTAGCCGGTAGACAATTAAGTAATAACAACTATACCGATTCGCATGCATAGCACCGCGCATAATACACCTTAAGTCAAACATAGTACTGGCGCCAACCCGTCGCGCCAGCCTGTCGCCGTTCTTCCGTACAACCACTTTTCCTCTCGCTAACCCTTTTAAGATCCCTTATCGATACATAGATCTCCACTTGCACTTTTCCTCTCGCCTACCCTTTTAAGATCTCTTATCGATACATAGATCTCCACTTGCACTTTTCCTCTCGCCTACCCTTTTAAGATCCCTTACCATTACACAAAATTTAACTTATCTTGCCCTCGCCTACCCTTCACGACCCTTTCAACCCTTGTATACCTGCTTCACTTTCCCCGGCCGCCGTTTCGACGCCTACGCCGGCGCCCCGTACCTCTGACGTAGGCAGCCCCACTCTCCGCCGCACCGAGCGCGCGCAAGCAGCGACCCCCACTCCTCGACGTACCAGAGGAGCTCCGAGCAGCGGCTCGGAACATCAGTTCTACCTCCGCCGTCTCCTGGACTAGACGTCCACCGCCAGCACTCCGCATAGTGCTACGCGTTACTATTTCCATTTCGACTCTGAATCTTAGCTCGTACTTAACAATTTTAAGTCTCTTAAAGTATAAGTCTGCAAGTGTAACTTTAATTCAAGAATATACTACTTTTATTTCATATACATAAATTCAGTGAAAGTTATTATCAACTACCAGTTCCTTAAACTAACTTCGACGTTAACATAATTCAACATCGGCTTGGTGATTACTGTCTAGTATCGGCTGGACAATTGCTTACTTGATAATTTCCTTAATTTGTGAATACGCTTTCGTGCGCCTTGGAGCACGCCCCGTATGCTCGGCACGAACGTATATTCTCCTAGAAAAATAGCCCTTTCTACCAGTGTGTGTTGGACGCTCGCCCCGTAAGCGCCGCACTAGTAGAGAGTCGTACCATTGCCACTATTTGCACGTTGCATTAGCCTCACGCTTGTATTTAACGTCCATGCCGAAACACGCCGGTCGATCCTATCAACTAAGGAAGCTGCGCAGATCTCACGCGGAACGCCCGCAACACTCACGTGATCCTGCACTCACGGTTAACGCCGTCATAGAAGCCCGTCTACGACAGCTGCTGCAAGCTGCCCAAACTCCCTGGACAACGCCAAGGTCACTCGACGTTCCGGCTTCTATCCTCGACGTCGCCAAGATCCCCGAAGCCGATCCGAGACGACTGGTCTACTTCATCCTCGCACGACGTACTAACAGCGTGCCGATTAGAATACCCCGCCCGGTGAGTGCTGAATTGTGAATCGCCTGCAAGCGCCTCGTGGTTATCCCAGTTAGACGCGGACGCCCCGCGCCGCGTGAACGAAAAGATTGCAATTTACGTTTAAACTCCGTGGAATTCGACGCGTTCACTAGTCAACGCGAATTTCGATCCCCGGGACGTAACAGATGTAACTTCAATATCATGCGAAACACACGATTTCGATTCAAATTCGTGCGAAATAGAGATTTTAAACAAACCATTTAGCTTCAAATTCATGCGAAATGAACAATTTAGCTTCAGATTCATGCGAAATACACGAATTAGCTTTAAATCAACGCGAAACATACGATTTAGCAGAAATATCATGCGATATACACGATTTCGCTTCAAATTCTTGCGAAATAGCGATTTTAAACAAACGATTTAGCTTAAAATTCATGGGATATAAACTATTTAACTTCAGATTCATGCGAAATACACGAATTAGCTTTAAATCAACGCGAAACATACGATGTAACTTCAATATCATGCGAAACACACGATTTCGCTTCAAATTCGTGCGAAATAGCGATTTTCAACAAACGTTTTAGCTTGAAATTCATGTGATATGAACTATTTAAATTCAGATTCATGCGAAATACACGAATTAGCTTTAAATCAACGCGAAACATACGATTTTAACTTCAATATCAAGCGATATACACGATTTCGCTTCAAATTCGCGAGAAATAGAGATTTTCAGCAAACGATTTAGCTTCAAATTCATGCGAAATGAACAATTTAGCTTCAGATTCATGCGAAATACACGAATTAGCTTTAAATCAACGCGAAACATACGATTTAGCTTCAATATCATGCGATATACACGATTTCGCTTCAAATTCGTGCGAAATAGCGATTTTAAACAAACGATTTAGCTTCAAATTCATGCGAAATGAACAATTAAGGTTCAGATTAATGCGAAATACACGAATTAGCTTTAAATCAACGCGAAACATACGATTTAGCAGAAATATCATGCGATATACACGATTTCGCTTCAAATTCTTGACAAATAGCGAGTTTAAACAAACGATTTTAGCTTCAAATTCATGGGATATAAACTATTTAACTTCAGATTCATGCGAAATACACGAATTAGCTTTAAATCAACGCGAAGCATACGATGTAACTTCAATATCATGCGAAACACACGATTTCGATTCAAATTCGTGCGAAATAGAGATTTTAAACAAACCATTTAGCTTCAAATTCATGCGAAATGAACAATTTAGCTTCAGATTCATGCGAAATACACGAATTAGCTTTAAATCAACGCGAAACATACGATTTAGCTTCAATATCATGCGATATACACGATTTCGCTTCAAATTCGTGCGAAATAGCGATTTTAAACAAACGATTTAGCTTCAAATTCATGTGATATGAACAATTTAGCTTCAGATTAATGCGAAATACACGAATTAGCTTTAAATCAACGCGAAACATACTATTTAGCTTCAATATCATGCGATATACACGATTTCGCTTCAAATTCTTGCGAAATAGCGATTTTAAACAAACGATTTAGCTTCAAATTCATGCGAAATGAACAATTTTGCTTCAGATTCATGCGAAATACACGAATTAGCTTTAAATCAACGCGAAACATACGATTTAGCTTCAATATCATGCGATATACACGATTTCGCTTCAAATTCGTGCGAAATAGCGATTTTTCAACAAACGATTTAGCTTGAAATTCATGCGAAATGAACAATTTAGCTTCAGATTAATGCGAAATACACGAATTTGCTTTAAATCAACGCGAAACATACGATTTAGCTTCAATATCATGCGAAACACACGATTTCGATTTAAATTCGTGCGAAATAGCGATTTTAAACAAACGATTTAGCTTCAAATACATGTGATATGAACAATTTAGCTTCAGATTAATGCGAAATACACGAATTAGCTTTAAATCAACGCGAAACATACGATTTAGCTTCAATATCATGCGATATACACGATTTCGCTTCAAATTCGTGCGAAATAGCGATTTTCAACAAACGATTTAGCTTCAAATTCATGCGAAATGAACAATTAAGGTTCAGATTAATGCGAAATACACGAATTAGCTTTATATCAACGCGAAACATACGATTTAGCAGAAATATCATGCGATATACACGATTTCGCTTCAAATTCTTGCGAAATAGCGATTTTAAACAAACGATTTAGCTTCAAATTCATGGGATATAAACTATTTAACTTCAGATTCATGCGAAATACACGAATTAGCTTTAAATCAACGCGAAACATACGATGTAACTTCAATATCATGCGATATACACGATTTCGCTTCAAATTCGTGCGAAATAGCGATTTTAAACAAACGATTTAGCTTCAAATTCATGCGAAATGAACAATTTAGGTTCAGATTAATGCGAAATACACGAATTAGCTTTAAATCAACGCGAAACATACGATTTAGCTTCAATATCATGCGAAACACACGATTTCGATTGAAATTCGTGCGAAATAGCGATTTTCAACAAACGATTTAGCTTTAAATTCATGTGATATGAAGAATTTAAATTCAGATTCATGCGAAATACACGAATTAGCTTTAAATCAACGCGAAACATACGATTTAGCTTCAATATCATGCGATATACACGATTTCGCTTCAAATTCGTGCGAAATAGCGATTTTAAACAAACGATTTAGCTTCAAATTCATGTGATATGAACAATTTAGCTTCAGATTAATGCGAAATACACGAATTAGCTTTAAATCAACGCGAAACATACGATTTAGCTTCAATATCATGCGATATACACGATTTCGCTTCAAATTCGTGCGAAATAGCGATTTTCAACAAACGATTTAGCTTGAAATTCATGTGATATGAACTATTTAAATTCAGATTCATGCGAAATACACGAATTAGCTTTAAATCAACGCGAAACATACGATTTAACTTCAATATCAAGCGATATACACGATTTCGCTTCAAATTCGCGAGAAATAGAGATTTTCAACAAACGATTTAGCTTCAAATTCATGCGAAATGAACAATTTAGCTTCAGATTCATGCGAAATACACGAATTAGCTTTAAATCAACGCGAAACATACGATTTAGCTTCAATATCATGCGATATACACGATTTCGCTTCAAATTCGTGCGAAATAGCGATTTTAAACAAACGATTTAGCTTCAAATTCATGCGAAATGAACAATTAAGGTTCAGATTAATGCGAAATACACGAATTAGCTTTAAATCAACGCGAAACATACGATTTAGCAGAAATATCATGCGATATACACGATTTCGCTTCAAATTCTTGCGAAATAGCGATTTTAAACAAACGATTTAGCTTCAAATTCATGGGATATAAACTATTTAACTTCAGATTCATGCGAAATACACGAATTAGCTTTAAATCAACGCGAAACATACGATGTAACTTCAATATCATGCGAAACACACGATTTCGATTCAAATTCGTGCGAAATAGAGATTTTAAACAAACCATTTAGCTTCAAATTCATGCGAAATGAACAATTTAGCTTCAGATTCATGCGAAATACACGAATTAGCTTTAAATCAACGCGAAACATACGATTTATCGTCAATATCATGCGAAACACACGATTTCGATTGAAATTTGTGCGAAATAGCGATTTTAAACAAATGATTAAGCTTCAAATTCATGTGATATGAACAATTTAGCTTCAGATTAATGCGAAATACACGAATTAGCTCTAAATCAACGCGAAACATACGATTTAGCAGAAATATCATGCGAAATACACGAATTAGCTTTAAATCAACGCGAAACATACGATTTAGCTTCAATATCATGCGAAACACACGATTTCGATTCAAATTCGTGCGAAATAGAGATTTTAAAGAAACGATTTAGCTTCAAATTCATGCGAAATGAACAATTTAGCTTCAGATTCATGCGAAACACAAGAATTAGCTTTAAATCAACGCGAGACATACGATTTAGCTTCAATATCATGCGATATACACGATTTCGCTTCAAATTCGTGCGAAATAGCGATTTTAAACAAACGATTTAGCTTCAAATTCATGTGATATGAACAATTTAGCTTCAGATTAATGCGAAATACACGAATTAGCTCTAAATCAACGCGAAACATACGATTTAGCAGAAATATCATGCGATATACACGATTTCGCTTCAAATTCTTGCGAAATAGCGATTTTAAACAAACGATTTAGCTTCGAATACATGGGATATGAACTATTTAGCTTCAGATTAATGCGAAATACACGAATTAGCTTTAAATCAACACGAAACATACGATTTAGCAGAAATATCATGCAATATACACGATTTCGCTTCAAATTCGTGAGAAATAGCGATTTTAAACAAACGATTTAGCTTCAAATTCATGGGATATGAACTATTTAACTTCAGATTCATGCGAAATACACGAATTAGCTTTAAATCAACGCGAAACATACGATGTAACTTCAATATCATGCGATACACACGATTTCGATTCAAATTCGTGCGAAATAGAGATTTTAAACAAACGATTTAGCTTCAAATTCATGCGAAATGAACAATTTAGCTTCAGATTCATGCGAAATACACGAATTAGCTTCAAATCAACGCGAAACATACGATTTAGCTTCAATATCATGCGATGTACACGATTTCGCTTCAAATTCGTGCGAAACAGCGATTTTAAACAATCGATTTAGCTTCAAATTCATGCGAAATGAACAATTTAGGTTCAGATTAATGCGAAATACACGAATTAGCTTTAAATCAACGCGAAACATACGATTTAGCTTCAATATCATGCGAAACACACGATTTCGATTGAAATTCGTGCGAAATAGCGATTTTCAACAAACGATTTAGCTTGAAATTCATGTGATATGAACAATTTAGCTT